>NW_018128558.1:26402-32964 GCF_001952655.1 Monopterus albus
GCTCCCGCAGGAAAACCAACTTCTGAATCCCGAGTCATGTTTTACAATGCATTTTATCTTCTTGGGCTGCTCCGCCCTGGACAGAGGTACAACATTCAACAGCTTTTGATCCTATTCTCCATTTAGCTTTTGATCCTATTCTCCATTTAGTGTGAACCGGAGCTCCCCTTGTTTCAATGTGTTAGAGTCTAGGTGTATGTGTGTGTGTGTGTGTCTCAGGTGGTGAGCCCCCCTGGGTGTGTGATATGCTATGTGGGCCTATGTGTGGGTGTGAAACAAGCAAGCAAGCAAGCAAGCAAGCAAAGTTTATTTATATAGCACCTTTCTAAACCTGCGTTACAAGGTGCTTTCCAGTAAAACATAAACAAATAATAATAATAATAAAAATACCTAAGACCAGATAAAACACAACTGCTGCACATGCTGCTCCCATGCAGCATACATTCTCCATTATATTCTTATATTGCTGCATTTGCTGCTTAAAGTGCCTTAGATTTTGTGTTACTTATTTATCTATTTTATATTTCATTTGTATTTTGTGGCATTCATGTGGACGGCAAAGTAAGAATTTCATTGTACAGGGAAACACGTTTCCTAACTGTGCATATGACAAATAAACTGACCTTGAAGTGAGGGGGAAGAGTTGGACAACAGGAGCCTGCCATGAGCTCCAGGAGCCAACAGAGTTGCCTCAGCAATATAGTGCAGACTTGTATATAATTGTATATAGTGTGGACTTGGCAGGATTTGCAACTGTGTTCTGTTTGTTGCACTGTGTATGTGTGGTAATAAAACAGAGGCACCCAGAGCACGAGAAAGAGCAGTTTCGGGGTCTGGCTTCTTCTTTTCTCCAATGTTACAGTATTAGTCATTAATATTTACACCGATCAGGCATAACATTATGGCCACTGAAGTGAATAACACTGATTATCTCATTACAGTGGCACCTGTCAGTGTGTTGGGTGCATTAGGCAGCAAGTGAACATTCAGTCCTCGAAGTTGGTGTGTTAGAAGCAAGAAAAATGGGTAAGAGTGACTTTGACAAGGGCCAGACTGTGATGGTGAGATGAGTGAGTGTTGTGGCAATGAGTCAGACCATCAACCACACTGCAGGTCTTGGTGGCTGTTCTTTGTCTGCAGTGGTTAGTACCTACCAACAGTGTTTAAGGAAGGACAAACAGTGAACTAGCGACAGGGTCATGGACGCCCAAGGCTCACTGAAGATGAGGTTGCCCTACTGTAGATTAAACTTTTAAATTTCATTAATCCTTAATTAATCCATTTTGCTTGAATCTTTGTTAAAATGGTTGAAAATGAGAAATACTGTACATTGGTCTCAATGAAGAGAAACATTCAGCACCTATAGTGATGATATCACACCTTGAGTGGGGAGGCCTTTGAATTTATTGTCTCTAACTTGTCCTCATGACCACAGTTTTCACTCCTTTTACATTTTTTACTGAATGGTTGACATATTCATGCTCTTCCTCACAGTAGAACTATAGAAGCAAACAGATTCACAGAAGATGCACAGTGAGCTGCAGAGTGACACGAGTGCCAACCAACGGCCACATTGGCTCCTGTGTACACAGTGTTAGGCAGGTGGTCATAATGTTATGGCTCATTAGTATGTGTAGTTTTTAGCGGAGTTATCATAGTTTGGTATCGCTGAAAAGGTGGCTAATGCCAACTCCACAGTAAATCATATAGCTCTTTAACTTTGACTGTAAGGATTCCAATATATTCACCGGGTTGTTTTTAATTGTGTCCCTTTGATAAATAAATTCAGGCATGATTCCTGAATTTATCAAAGGGAATTTTCATCAATTTCACTGTTTAAGGCCTTAGAATTGTGCACAGAACACCCAGAATGCACCACAGAGTCTCTTGCACAACTTGCATACTTTTTACAAAGTAAAACTTTGTTTTATGAATAACAAGTTTGGATAATCGGTATCAAATTGTGGCATTTTAAAATTTTCTTTATAAAACAGTTTAAAATGCTCTGTTTTAGTCATTTCCTCACCAGACTTTGACATGGATATGCCCACCCTTGTGACTGTCACCCTATTGTGTTTCTAGGTTTAGCAGGCACATTCCATTCAAAAACAACCAAAAATATTTGGGAGTGGATAAATGTAATATTTTTACCAAGCTTTTACTATTCAAAAGAGGCCGAGGACCTAAAAGTAATACTTAGGGTTCAAGATTAATCTCTATTTAATTTTGGGTAAAAAAATTGGGGAGGCGACAGTGTGGTGGGTAGAGCAGTCATCGCCCAACTGGAAGGTTGAAGGTTTGAATCTCAGTGCCTGCAGTCTACATGTCGAAGTGTCCTTGGGCAGGACACAAAACCCCCCATTGCCCCTGCTGGTTAGAGCCATCGGTTGAGTTGGCGCCGCAGATGGCTGCCTCGGTTCTGTACCGGAAACAAATTCCTTGTGTGTAACATACTTGGCCAATAAAGGTGATTATCCTTTTCCTTAAAATCTTTGGCCTTGTGCACAAAAAGGGGTTGCTGGGTATGAGAATATACTGAGCCTGGGCCTCTTAATGCAATGTACATTGTAAGGGGTTCCTGTTGCAACTCTTTCACTCCACAAGTACAGGACCAACCTGTTCTCATCCCAGGGCATCAAAGATACTTAAAGCATCAGTAAATGCATTTACACAGACAGACAGACACACACACAAACTAGTTAGAATTAGGCAATAAAATTATGAAGTTGGGTTTAGACACAAAGGGTCAGTGGTTAGGGTTTAGGAAAAGATTGTGGTTTGGGTTAAGCCATTCATTGATTAATATAAATACAAAGAAAGGAATTTTTTCCTTTGATTGTGGTGCTTATCATATTATATTATGTTATTATTATAGCATTATGTTATTATAGCTGTATACAGTTATATTATACTTTAATTGTTCAGAATTAGACTTTAAATATTGTATATTAAAAAACTTTAAAAAATACAGGATGTATAAGTAATGGAATTTGTGACAGAATAACATCATTACATATTGTATGTAAGGACAACATTGATCAAGAAAAGATAAGAATAACAACATTCAGCATTTTAGTGCACCCTAGTTGAATCCTCTTCACTTCAGTGACTAAGCAGCAGCACATATAAACCTCATTTGACCTTTCACAGAAAAGGTCACGTGTCTCTTCTCAGTCGCTCCACAGTTTCTCTCTACAGTACATTGGCCTCACAGGAGTTAGGCTGCAGTATCTCAAGTGTAACAATGAGTTTAACAGATTTCCTAAACCAGGGGTAGAAAAAGACAGATCACAGGGTTTAGACTGGAGTTAAAATATACCAGAAAAATCATAATAGTGTTAATTGATGAACCCATCACAATGTCATAGCCAGAGAGTGCAATGCAATCAGATGGACAGTAACACATGAGAAACTCAGCAAAAAGGACACCAAGAGTCCTGGCTGCTTTCAGCTCTGATTTTTTAACACTTACAGTCACTGAACACTG
The DNA here is from genome assembly GCF_001952655.1 of Monopterus albus. NCBI lineage: Eukaryota > Metazoa > Chordata > Actinopteri > Synbranchiformes > Synbranchidae > Monopterus > Monopterus albus. The sequence continues at coordinate 29,890 of NW_018128558.1, forward strand.
CAGTGTGACAGCTGCAATGTGGGAGCGCATGGCACGGGCCTGAGACACAGCCACCACAAACACTCTCATATACAGAATGATGATGGCAGTGATGGGAAGGATAAAGAACAACACAATGTCAACAGCTCTATTATAATTAATCACACATTCTCCATAGCAGGAGTTATACCTGCTTGGTTGTTTCAGGTTATCATATAAAAGCAGAAAGCTGTAAAAAACAGCATAAATCCAAAACAGGAGAATAAAGACTTGAACTCTCTTTTGAGTGATTTTGGTGGGGTAGCGCAGAGGGTTACAGATAGCCACATAGCGATCGACTGATATGAGAATCATGTTTAATATTGAGGCCAAGAGTATGATACAAGATATTAAAGAAAGCAGAACACAGATCAGGTCACCCAGGAACCAGCAGGGTTCAAATAAAAGTCTAATCAAACATTAGGATGTAATGCTCAGAAGTCAATGACTCAGTCTCACTACAACAATAAATCATCAATGCTACGACATTAATCTCTGCCTGAAGTGGAAGATGGAGATGATGACCAGCAGGTTGAAAGACGCAGTCAGCAGAGCGATGGAGGACAGTCCAATGTAAATGAGCATTATCTTAGAGTGAGGACGTTTGGGCTTTTTGCAAGACGTGTTGAGTAGATGTGGAAAGCAGAGTACATCTTCCTCCATCATCAGAGAGAGAGGAGGAGAAGGGAAGGTGCTGAACACTCACAGCTTTCTGAGCAAAGTTCTATGTTACACAGTTGATTTAACAATCTCATCATTCCCCCCTCCTCCCTCCTCTCCTGTGTTTCACTCTGTCTCTTGAATACTGATCTTCCTCCTCCCTCACTTTTCATCATACTCGTCATCATATGCATCTTTATCAGGCTTTGAGTTCTTTTCTCTAGTATCACAGGTTGCTACTGTATTGGGTTGTTTTGGCTGATGCATGGACTTCAGTTACTACAGCAGCAGATACATCTTAGGAGAGAATACATAAGAGCAACATGTCCAAGAGTGTGTTAAAAGCCCACAACAGTAAGTTATAATTGTCACGTTCACTAATGCAGTATGAACTTAGTCACTTACAGACAGAAACCCACAGAAAATTTTCAGATGTTCAGTTTGGTGAAACTTTTTAGCATCTTTCAGCACATTGTTCAAGGTTACTCTATTGTCACTGATGGGAGAAACCTGTCTCAGTAGTTGGTGAAAATATTGGATTCAATTTCATATAGGCTTCGCCTTCTAAGAACTGTCACTGTCTCACTGTCAGCACTCAGCTGTCCCCACTCAGGTCCACTGTGGTGGTATAAATGCCAACATGACCTGAGATTGGCTCCCTGTTTTTCTTCAGCATTCTAAAAGAGCAATTCCTAAACAATGGCTAACAAGCAAAGATCATCGAGTGCCAGAATCCAGCACCACCCAGGGCGGCAGACCACAAGGGCATTCCTCTCCCGCCCCTGCTCCCTGCTATGATGGGTGATTCCTACAGGATGGAACAGCAGAACAAGCAACCTCTCCCATCTGGCCCAAGTTTCCTGCCATCCGCCCATTCTTCTCAGAGCAGCCTGGGAACCTACAGGCTCCGGTAGCTCACCAAGGTGCAGGGAGTGACAGACCTCGGCTTCGCCATCATTCCACCACTAATGACAAGCATCTTCTCAATCTTGCTCCCCAAAGTGATGTTCCTTGGCAGGAGGTGGCCCACTCCTCCACTCCCAGGTCACCGCTCACCTCAAAAACAATGGCGAGGCAGCGAACGTGTGTGGATCTGTAGCAACAACTGTACACAATGACCCTTTTTAGGGCCACCACCAAGTCCGTAAAGAATAGTTTCCTGACAGTCTTTTCTCCTCTTTCTCTGAGTATGCACTGTCTGTTCACACACACACTTCCCCACCACACAGCTCTCCCCTCGTACAGACTGTGCCATGGGATGCATTGAACCTAATTCACTCTCTCCTTGTTGTAATGTCTAATGATGAAACATAGTGAAGAGGCCGTAGAGCAGGTGCTGGAGTGTGTGCGTCTGGGCGACTGGTTCACATCCATCGACCTAAGCGACACGTACTTTCATTTGCCCATCATCCCCAAACACAGGAAATTTCTGTGCTTCTCTTTCCAAGGTGCACGGTTCCAATACAACCAATTCCCCTTCAGTTATTCTCCGGCCCCCTGCACAATCTCCAAGTGCATGGAGATGGCGTTAGAACCATTACACAGGATGGGAATGAGCATCCTTTTTTATCTGGACGATCTGATTCTGATGGCACCCTCCAGACAGCAGACAGCATCTCACACGGCAGAGATGGTCCAACACCTGACCCAGCTGGGGTTTGCAGTGAACTGGAAAAAGAGTTCACCACTGCCGTGTCAGACAATCATTTATCTGGGGGTGCAGGTGGACTCCCTCAGCATGAGAGCGAAAGTGTCATCTGCCAGGCTGGAGGCGCTATCATCTCTCCTGCAGTACATTGTTCCCCGCACAATGGTGAATGCTCTGTCTGTGATGCGCTTGCTGGGCACGATGTCAGCCAGTCATGTAGTCTCAGCCTCCTCCACCTGAGGAAGCTCCAGAGGTGGTTCGGTCGCCTTCACTTTGACCCCATGTGGCACAAGAAGCATGTGCTAACAGTCCCCGCCTCTGTCCAGTCAGACCTGGTGTACTGGAGAACCCGCAGTGTCATAGCAATGAGAGTTCCCCTCAGCAAAATCATGTCACACATATCAGTGTTCACAGACATGTCTCTGCTCAGGTGGAGAGACATGTGCCTCTCAGAGGTTGTAGGGGGAAAGTAGCATGAGGCCCCATCACTCCACATCAATTGTCTGGCGCTAGCCACGTTGCTGAAGGTGCTGAAACACTTTACACCAGATCTGAGACAAGCACTATTACGGTCTGTACAGATACTGCTGGATGCAGACAACCAGACTCTGTCAGGGTTTGGCGTGCAGCAATGCCAAATGGTGTTTGTAGTGAACTCAATTATAAGGCCAGACGACTTGAGGTAGAGACAGGATCTTTTACTTGCTGTAACCAAACAACCAATTCATAGTCCAGGATCACAATCAGGT
>NW_018128558.1:36110-37563 GCF_001952655.1 Monopterus albus
AAAATGGCATCCACTCACAAGAATAGTTTATCAGCTTTTTATGACACATGGAACCCATTTTTAACACATTTCAACTTGAACCAAACACCTGGGGCTGAGGCCACACACATTCCCACCAACCTCTAAAAATGTAATAAGTAGATTGTACCTACTTCTCAACATCTCCTGTTGCAGAAGAGAGGATGTTGTACTTGGGCTGCTATTGTGGGATATATAGACAAGCTGTTATGTTGTTTATAATGCTCTTGGGTGGCAGTGAGCCAGCAGGGCATTGACTACATCCAGCTACGCTTTTATCCCAATAGTGACAGCTCTTAGAGGGCGAAGTCTATACTCATAGAGGCTTGGGTTTCTGTATGTAATCATTGTTATTTACAGTAGCAATTAAAAGCTATGTATATGTTTTTCTGGAGTTGATAGAGACCAAAATGCCACAACATTAGAGACATTGCCATTAGCTCAGGTGAGTAAGGATAATCACCTAGAAAACTGAGAGGCTCTTGACAATGATTGCATCATGTGTTGATGCGAGGAGGCAGCATCATGTTTGAGTTTGTTTGTTAGCACCTCTAATTGCACGGATTCATTGGAGATTGAGAGGACATCATTACCACCAATGCAGGCTGGTGTGAAAATGCCTTGGTCTGAAAAGTACACAGGGGCATTGTGTGTGTGTCATAGCCATCACACCCAGACAACACTGAAGTTTTGGAAAGTGAATAATTTCCAAACTGAAGCAAACACTGACGAATAACATACTTGCCCTCTATTTTGTGACAATTTCAGTAAAAGATAAATCACACAGACGCACTAAAAGAAAAACAAGCCACTAATATATACAGGTGAGTTTTGTACATTTGAGTCCACCCCAGTATCCACACTCATGTGACATCTATTACTATTGAGATTACATGTGTTCAGTGTTCAGTATTCAGTCTGCATGATTTTGCAGCTGTATTCTTATAATAGTAATGATACTGTGGCAGTTTAATACATAATTATAGAGCAGTTAAGTACCAATGTCATCTAATCTATTAACAGCCTCCTGTCCCATTGCCACCAGTGTGTAGTTCTCAGTCAGGGCAGCTAATAATTTGACTTTTCTATAAAGTATGTTTAGATTCATTTAACTTTTTGTTTATATATGCATGTATTCATGGTCAAATGCATACTTTTATCATAGCATACTGTGTACATGTATGTCTTTAAGGGTTCCTACTACAACATACAACAAGTAGCCACATGTTTAAAGGGATCACAGGCACCTGTCCTGGGGCCTAAACAGCTCATATTCACTACATGTCTGTTTCTCATATGACAAAGATCTCACAGTTACATTTGGAGTTCATACTTGTACAATAAAGAGATTTGAGCTGTACAAATAACATATTTTTTGTAAAGCTCAAATATAAAAAATTTTACTTCACAAGCCCCTCCTTGAACCGCCACCTTA
>NW_018128559.1:0-8096 GCF_001952655.1 Monopterus albus
AGTTTAAACCACAACTGCTCCCCAACAATTTGAACCAATAAGATAGTAACATCTTTTCATACATATATTGTATACCGCCAAGTTGGAGTGAGTCTTTTCTGTTTATCCTAAACAGTCAAGAACCATGTGCACATGCTTATTTTGATACGTTAATGCATAATAAATTTCACACTGTGAAATATCTTTATATTTAATTTTTTCTTTTCGATTTATGAGAACACGTTCAACATCAGGCCTATGGCACCATCCAGAATATGATGCACATCCTTTTCTGCAGTTTGGGAGTCAAGAATCCATCCTTCACTTCCTACCCACTGGTACCCAATCAAGTTGTGGGGAGACAACACATGAATTAGCACATTCATATCCAGCGATGAGAGAAAAGCTACTGTACAATCACCTTGGAGGTGGAAGTCTTGATAGTGTCAATTATCTTGTTTATTTTATCTGATGAATCATTTCTAAAGAAAGCTACAGAATACTCCAGACAGATGTCCAGCTGCTGTGGAGTTTCTGTGAATGCAGCCAGGCCATTATTGCCATAATCATCATAGCCTCTAATAGCTCCAACCCAAGTCCAACCAAAGTTCTTGACCAACTGGGCCAGGGCTCTGCTCTGATAGTAGTCACTGGGTATTGTTCTGAGGAAGGATGGGTATTTGGTTTTGTCACTGAGACAAGCACAGGTAGCAAAGGGGCTGATCTACAAGAAAAAGAAATGACCTCCCAAGATAAAAGATGTAAGATATAAAACATTGAAACTGTTACATTTGCTTTAATTGCAAACATGATTTTAACAAATATAATTACATAGTTCCTTATTTTACCCACCAGTGGTATATGAAAGGGTCCAATTACAGCAGCTATAGCCATACTAGGAGAGGAAGAGGCTTCTCCCATAATGGCCTGCACTTGTCCAGGTCTGGTACATGATGGCTCAGTGGGTGCAAACACAACTTCATTACCATTAGCCAAGGCCAGTGCAACCTTTACACTTCTAGCAATTGAGCCACAGGAATCATACATCTTATAACCCAGAGAGATGCCAGGTAGTAGGTCTGTGTTGTTATTAATCTCCTCAATAGCAAAAATCATAGCCTGGGCAAACTGGAAATCTCTGAAACTTAAACTTGATGCCGACAGTTTTAGTTGTACTCAGAGTAGCAGTTGAAACATAAATAATAGATGAAAGCATTTGAAGGTATTAATGCATACACAGCAGATAACATTTCTTCCACTTCCCATATGATATTTTGTATTATTAGTTTTCTGTCATGTACTTCACCTGGTGCATTCCATTGGCAGTGGTTTGTGCATGTAGGTATCCTGTCTGTTTTTCCAGCTGCTGTGGAAAGAGAAGATTCCTCCCTCTATAATGTCTCCATCCTTATATAGTTGTGGTTTCTCAGGATCCCCTCTCTGCCAGCATACCAGTCTGAGAGAAAGACACTAACAACAACAGCTGTAAAAGTGCCCAGCACTGCTCTGTCCACCTCTGTGTGGATGTCATACTGTCTGAGAGAACTAAACCACTGGGTAGCATCACATGTACTTTCAAACAAATCAGAGACTTGTACTGGTATTTATACATTTTGGATTAGGCAAGGCAAGGCAAGTTTATTTATATCACACACAATGGTATTTCAAAGTGCTTAATACAATGCACACATTTAGATAAAACATTAAATTAAATGTATAGATAAAAAATATTGCAAATTAGATTAAAATATTACGTGCAATTTAAAAGTAACAATTATATGATAGCACAAAGTAGCAACATACAAGTGCAGATAACTAGTACTTTCCAGCCATAACCTTCTACCTGTCCCACAGATATCCCTCTTCTCTGGCTTCTCAAAGAGGCCTTTCATATCATTGTACCCTTTATCTTGGCACTTGAAAACCATAGGCTTTACTCAGGGTTCATTCCACTAGCATTTAAACAAGCTACTCTCTAGCCACAAACTAAGAAACCAAATACCTGTGTTTTCTCAAAATTTAGAGCAAGAAGTCCTTGAAAATGCAGTTCTTGTACAACTTCAAGCTTTTTTCAACAGTCATAACTTCCTTGAGATATACCATTGCTTAATTAGAGCACTTAGCGCCTATGGCATGCTCATTTTGCCCATTTCCAGCCATTTAATGTTTAATTTTTGGTCCCTCTGGATTATCTTCACACCCATCATAACTCCCAATAGTCTGTAATTATTTCAGAACAATAAAATCAGAGAGCCTCTTTCTTAAAACGAGAGGATAGTTGGTGATGGCGCACACCTCCTGCTGCCGGCGTTATGTCCAAAGTGAACAGCACAACGAACCACAACAGAATTAAATAATTTGAATTTCCCCTCCATAGATAGGTAAACAGCGGTGAAAAGAGATTAGTAACACTGTAAATAAAGTGGATAATTGAGAAACCCCATATTTTAATTGGCATAATGTCAGACATAGTAACTTCTCCAGCCTTACATCAATTCTCTCTAACATTACAGAAACAACACATCAACAGAGATGTAATGTGTTTTTTAAACTTATTCTTAAGTCCCACCGAGTGATGGAAACATCACTCCTTCTCAAGTAGCACCAAGGTCGGTAAATCCAACTGGTGGTCACTGAGTCTTAACCCCACATGACCACATACAATCCCAAAGTAGTGAAATTACTTCAAGTAACGTAATGCCAACAATATCATGGATCATTAATTCCCTTGTTAACCAGCATTAGATCATGTGTGGCAGACACACTGGCCTCAAGCAGTCAAAACAATCAAGTACTGTTCTCTAGGGGAATCCAGCATTGATCAGATGATCATTAACTGCTGCTGGGTCTTCACTGGCTGTCCGATTGTAGGTTAGACCCTGTCAGGTAAAGCAGCAAGTCCAAGTACAGGAACATTCCTGGACATGCAGTAATCTCAGACCCTGGATTTTTCTCCACATTACCTGTCACAGTGCAGCAAGAGGTAAAATATATTGCTCAAAAAAATAAAGGGAACACAACAATAAGACATCCTAGATCTGAATGAATGAAATATTCTTATTAAATACCTTGTTCATTACATAGTTGAATGTCTTATTTTCCCTTGTTTTCCCTTTATTTTTTTGAGCAGTGTATATCCCCAAAACCACATGTAGTCAAAAAGTTCCACTTTCAGAATGGCACTGGTAGATGTCAGGCAAGCTCACATGAATGTACACCTGCCTGGAGATAATGACCATTCAAGGAAATCCTTAAACTATCTTGTAAGACTTTACATTGTTGGAAAAAAGTCTTGCGAGGAAAGGTTTGTGAGACTTGTAAAAATCAAGTACTAGAACATGTTCACCTCATTTTTTGAGCTTTAGGTCACATCTAAAAAGATAATTCACCGTTGTGACATTGTAGATAAATCAAAAAACAAGGAAAAGCATGCCATGGGCTCTTTAAGGTAATGCAAATAGTATAATGACTAAAGTCAGTTTAACTGAAAGATTATGAAAATCAATATTTATTTAAGTTCACTGACAAAGAAGCTCACAAACTGCTTTGATGAATTTATTTTTCACAGAAGCATTTTTTCATATGACAGTCCACAAGTATATTCTCAAAATGACACAAAGTATCAAAAACTGAGCAGTAAAGTAGCTTGGGGCTTTTTAATTTTCACTATATTTATTCAATTAAATTTCTCATCTCATTTTCCATACTACTTAGTCCCGAACAGGGTCGCTGGAGCCAATCCCAGCCAGCAAAGGGCAAAGGTGGGGTACACTCTGGACAGGTCGCCGATCCATCGCATGGCCAACACGCAGACGAACAACCACACACACACACACACACACACATTCACTCCTATGGGCAATTTAGAGTCACCAATCAACCTAAGCCGCATGTCTTTGGACAGTGGGAGAAAGCCAGAGTACTCGGAGAGAACCCACGCAAGCATGGGAAGAACATGCAAACTCCGCACAGAAAGGTTGCGAAACCAGAGACCTGGGACCTTCTCACTGTGAGGCAATGGCGCTACCCACTGCGCCACCGTGCTGCCCCAATGAAATTTCTGTTTTTCATTTTCCTCCCTTAACAAATTAGTAGCCAACAGGAGGCCATTTAACAAAGAAAATCAGTCCACGAATCAGAAGGCTGCAGTCTGGAGCTTCTCTGAGATTTATTATGCTCAAAATGTGGTTAGTGAAGCACTTGCAGACTCAAGTAGCTAATATATATTTGTTAGAAAATATTTATTTGTTTATGTCTAAACTACCGAACAAATGCACTTCTGGTTAGTTGCTAAACTGTATTTAATTGCCTTGTACTTGTATATGAGTAATGACAACAAAGTTGAATCTAATCTAAAAAACACATTGAAACAAAAACCATTAACAATAACTCTTTTTTGCTTTTTCCAAAACTCTCATAAACCTGTTGAGCTTGTAAAATTTCTTAGTCATCTTGGAAAAAGGTGGCATGCACATTTGGTTAATTTTGTATTAATGTGTGTAAAATTTATTTTTGAGTTACTATGTTCTTAGTGATGGTCCTCTGACACTTGAGACTCCAACACATGCGTGGTAGCTCATAAAGTAATTTACTATGTTCTTAGTGATGGTCCTCTGACACTCGAGACTCCAACACATGACGTTTGAATCACTTGAGTGACGTTTGAAGCAGTTGGGTGCATCGGACGTCATGCGAATCAGCTGATTGGTTCAATTTGTCATGTGAATCACTTTGCGGGATCAAGAGAGTTCAGAGACAGGATATCCCTATTTAGTGGCATTCATTTGAATCTGTCTTTGAAGAGCAGGTTGTATTGTTGCTGCTGTTGTGTTAGTTGCTTTGAGAGTTAGTAGTGTTGTAGCAGATTGTGTATTTAGTGGGGAATCACTGTAGATAGAGAGATAGATCAATAGATAGCTAGATAGTAAGTTATATAGAAAAACAGATAAAATAGTTACATAGTTACATAACACTAGATATATATAGTTACATAGATAGTCCTAAATAACATTAGATATAGATATTACATACATAGATAAGATATACTTCGATATAATACATTTATATAAGATATATATATATCACATATATGAGACTTTTATATATATATACTGTAACATCCCCTATGATCTGTTGTACTTCTCTACCCAGCTCCTGTTGTTTCATAGGCAGAGTGTTGTGACCTTTGTATCGCTCTGGGGAAAGTGCACAAAGTGCGGTCCAAATCACCAACCAAAGAAAAAACATTTTCTTTTGGTGAGATCTTAATCCCATTACGGGTTCCATATAGTCCAACCTACTATGTTGTTGGCTCCCGTTTTAATTTTAGTAATATTGGCCTTATTACTTATATTAATCTCCCACTAATATTCAAATCAAGACATACCTTTAACACTTTCTATTTATTGTCCCTTCAGAAATCAATCAGTTCAGTCTCTTCCTCATCTCATATGTATGCACGTAGATCAACGTCGGATAATGATGTCTCTTTTCCTCTCCTCCCGTTTCCCTTACCGTGCCACACCTCTCCGGAGAGCTCTCTGTCCATCTTCTCTGTTTCACTCACTTGTACCGATATTCCCAGCCCCTCAAGAGTTGGTAGAGCATCAGCCAGTGTTGGGAAGGTCTTCACTCCTCCCTCCAAGTTGATTCTGAGTTGCGCTGGAAAGCGGCACTTAGCCTGGACCCCCTTTTCCTTCAGTAGCTTAATCACTCCACGCAGTCTCGCTCTCTTCTTCTGTACTTCAGGAGAATAGTCATGATCAAAATATATGGTTTTGCCTTGAGAGGTGACTTGCTTTTGAGCCCATGCCAGCCTTAAGACCTCCTCATTCACTGTGTAATCTAGGAACCTCACAATGATAGAACGTGGTGGGTCAGCATCAGCTGGTTTCCTTCCTAGGGCTCGATGCACCCTTTCAATTCTTATTTCTTCCTGTGAGAACCGTAGTGTGGTTTTGATAAGCTGCTTCACAAATCCGATTATATCTTCCTTCTCACTCCTTTCTAGTACTTGATAAATCCTCAGGTTGTTTTGGTGCATGCGGTTCTGCAGGTCATCACATTGGCTGGTAAGCACAGCTTCTCGTCTCAGTAGATGGCGTAGCACCCTCTCCTTCCGCTGGCTAGCATCCTCCATTGTGCTGATTCTGCTTTCAGCCTCTTCCATGCATTGTTCTAACTTACTCATACGTTCTTTTAAGTGGCTTACAGACACTTCCACCCTCGATAGTGAGGCCTTGGTGTCAGCAAATGATTCTTGGTTTTCTCTTCTCAGTTCTTTAAGCTCGCGAAGTATCTCTGTTACATTCATTTCGCTTATAGCTTTTCCACTCTTGTTAGCATTAGGGTTAGCTAAGGAAATTTGCGGTGGATCCCTTCACTCTTTAATCTCCCTCTGCACGCTTTGTTGCTTCCCAGCAGCGTTTCTGGTTGAGGTCATCCTCTTACTTACATATCCTGTAGGAGACTTGTCATTCAGGGGTTTATTTGGCCCGTTACAAATCAAATTCACGGGAGCCCACACTTATTGCGGCCGTCTCAGAACATGGTGTCACTGGAAGTTCCCACTTGCCATTTTTACTTAACGATTTCAGAGATACCAATTTTGGGGACCAGACCTCCCACAGAAACTTATGTGATCAAATGTGATGAAACAAACATGAAGGTGGACATTCATTGTCAAGCAGTAGTGCTCATGTGCTATGTTTTGCACAGAGAAAAAAAAGGAGAAAAAAAATTGTGGATGAAGTCTTGGCTGAGAGGATGAAACCAACATAGCTTAAACATTTTGTAGTGTGAGCTAGAGCTGAGTTGGAAATAAAGTTGTATTACTCAAATGAGGATGCAAATGCAAGCTAATGCTACAGTCCAATGTTAATGTCTGGTTGTGACACTTCCTGGCCAGCTCATTTACACTGGCTGTTGTGGATGTCTAGTCAAGATTCAGTTGCTCTTGCCCCACACTACAGGATTCAAAGTCATAAATATCATACATGCTTGATACGTAATCAGGAGCTCCATAATTCTATCAGAGGCAGAATGATTAGGTCTTTCAACATGTCACACTTCAGGATCATTTGGCCTGAGAATCACTTCCAAGCAGCCGCATGTCAGGGAACGCCCCCACTGATTGTCAGGAAGGGCAAAGCGGGCCCTGCATCAGGCTTACTATCCTGTAGTGTGGGACTGGCTCAAGTGTCAGCCCTGTGATAAACTAGTTACCTGTTCAGGGTGTACCCTGTCTCTCTCCCAGTGTCAGCTGGGATTGGCTCCAGCCCATCCCAAGATATTCATAATGACCAGTGGGTGTATTAAACACAGTTTTCCATTCATTGCCTTCCTTGATGTAAACAAGATGGTAGGCATTGCACAAATCCAATTTGGGGGTTGTGTTGTTGTAACCAGGTAAGACCAAGTATTAGCAGTAATTGGTGTAACTGAATACTCTTGAACTGAATCTCTTTATGGTGATTACCTGATATTGTCATATGCACTGGCACAGTCTGTTCCATAATGTGGTGCAGTACATGGTTGTCCAAAACCCGTACCAGTACGGAGTCCACCAAAGGCTCCATAAGGAGTTGCAGCCACTTAGCCAAGTCTTCATCAGTTAAGTCAGTGTCAGCTCCAGAATCTATAAAAACAAGTAGGTTGTGCTGGTGGGATTGATTGTTAAGGAGTACACACTTTAGGACGTGAAGGAGAGGCCCTCAGTAACAACTTCCTTTTCGCTACTGAGCCAACCCTTTTAATGGACAGACAACATGGCCAGGGTTGCCACAGTACAACACAAGTTCAGTTTAAAACATCTTTGCCTCTCCTCTTCTTACAGGCATGCTCTGCCCAGCTGCATGGGTTCAGGCTGGGCTGATGTGTAGCATTAACAAAAGGACAAAGTCACTCAGTGGGCTGAGAGCGGTGGAGCTGGAGATGCAAATTGAAGATACATTAAGTATAACATCTGTACCATAGAAAATTGGCAATGACAGATGTAGAAAGAAATTCTTGATAAAATGATATAGTGCTATGTTATGTATTTGCAAAACTGTTCAAATAATTGTTTAATCTGTTTGACCTTTGTAAAGATTTGACCTGTGGACATGAAATGCTGTGAG
>NW_018128559.1:8383-11773 GCF_001952655.1 Monopterus albus
GAGGTGCTTCCTCTAAAACTGTCTATTGAAAGGTCAGGATGTGTTCTGAGAATGTCACAGATCAAAATCTGCCTGGCGACAAGATCACCAAATGAGGGGTCAGAACGAGGTCAACAAACCAACCAAGGAGCGAGGATGAAGGACAACGCGGATGACGTCAGATCTACCATCATGACTATTATAAATTCTCTGTGCAGAGGAAACTTGGGGTTCCAGCTTCCTGCAGCAGCTATGCACTAACTTCTGTGTGTGATAGGGCTTCAGATAGAAACGGAACCCAGAGCTCTGTATTGCTTTTCTTCATCAAGATTGTAATAAATATTTTAAAGGTTCTTCTGACTTCGACTCTTCCTCAGAAATGAACATGCAGGACGCTTAGGTCCTATGCAGGCTTGCTTACAGTCCTAGAAGACACAGAGTGGAGGTCAGAATAGGTACGACAGAGACTCAGAAATCTTAATGCTCAGTGAAAGAAGTGACTCATGTTTGTGTTTGCGAGTCAAGGCATTGGCTCTAGACTGGGTCCCAACAGTTGGAATAAGGTGACAGAGGAGAAGAAGAGTGCAGCTTTGGACTGGAATGTGGATGGCACCCAATACCAGAAAGTGAGGCTGGAGAGTGTCAGAACATGGCGGTCAGGAAGATATTTTCAGAATGAAAGTCCATAACAGGAAGTTCCGAGCAGAGCATGACACTCTTCTCTGAACCCAAAGTGGACAGGTGACCTCTTACAAAAGAATGAGAACTATTTTTATGTTTGTCTCAAATACAGAACAAATATACATCAAAACAAAAACCATTAACAATAACTATTCTTTACATTTACATTGTACGTCTGACAAGAAGAAACTAATACAGATTAAGCCAATTATGTCTGTGTCTGTGAAATGGCAGATTTTATTTGATTGCATTTAAAAGCTTAAACAAAACATATAAAATATTATGGGATTATTAAGGAAAGGGCTTAAAAAGGCTTGTACATTTCTTTGTCCTTAATTATATATATGTTGTTTGATAAGCTTGCTCAAGCAAGAATATCTTGGCTTGTGTCCTCTTTGTTTAATTTATGGGTAAATATCCAGAGAGAAGCCCTCCTTAAATGGGAAGCTTGAAGTTGTACAGTGCCTTGCGAAAGTATTCGGCCCCCTTGAACTTTGCGACCTTTTGCCACATTTCAGGCTTCAAACATAAAGATATAAAACTGTAATTTTTTGTGAAGAATCAACAACAAGTGGGACACAATCATGAAGTGGAACAAAATTTATTGGATATTTCAAACTTTTCTAACAAATAAAAAACTGAAAAATTGGGCGTGCAAAATTATTCAGCCCCCTTAAGTTAATACTTTGTAGCGCCACCTTTTGCTGCGATTACAGCTGTAAGGCGCTTGGGGTATGTCTCTATCAGTTTTGCACATCAAGAGACTGAAATTTTTGCCCATTCCGCCTTGCAAAACAGCTCGAGCTCAGTGAGGTTGGATAGAGAGCGTTTGTGAACAGCAGTTTTCAGTTCTTTCCACAGATTCTCGATTGGATTCAGGTCTGGACTTTGACTTGGCCATTCTAACACCTGGATATGTTTATTTGTGAACCATTCCATTGTAGATTTGGCTTTATGTTTTGGATCATTGTCTTGTTGGAAGACAAATCTCCATCCCAGTCTCAGGTCTTCTGCAGACTCCATCAGGTTTCCTTCCAGAATGGTCCTGTATTTGGCTCCATCCATCTTCCCATCAATTTTAACCATCTTCCCTGCCCCTGCTGAAGAAAAGCAGGCCCAAACCACGATGCTGCCACCACCATGTTTGACAGTGGGGATGGTGTGTTCAAGGTGATGAGCTGTGTTGCTTTTACGCCAAACATAACATTTTGCATTGTTGCCAAAAAGTTCGATTTTGGTTTCATCTGACCAGAGCACCTTCTTCCACATGTTTGGTGTGTCTCCCAGGTGGCTTGTGGCAAACTTTAAACGACACTTTTTATGGATATCTTTAAGAAATGGCTTTCTTCTTGCCACTCTTCCATAAAGGCCAGATTTGTGCAGTATACGACTGATTGTTGTCCTATGGACAGAGTCTCCCACCTCAGCTGTAGATCTCTGCAGTTCATCCAGAGTGATCATGGGCCTCTTGGCTGCATCTCTGATCAGTCTTCTCCTTGTATGAGCTGAAAGTTTAGAGGGACGGCCAGGTCTTGGTAGATTTGCAGTGGTCTGATACTCCTTCCATTTCAATATTATCGCTTGCACAGTGCTCCTTGGGATGTTTAAAGCTTGGGAAATCTTTTTGTATCCAAATCCGGCTTTAAACTTCTCCACAACAGTATCTCGGACCTGCCTGGTGTGTTCCTTGTTCTTCATGATGCTCTCTGCGCTTTAAACAGACCTCTGAGACTATCACAGTGCAGGTGCATTTATACGGAGACTTGATTACACACAGGTGGATTCTATTTATCATCATTAGTCATTTAGGTCAACATTGGATCATTCAGAGATCCTCACTGAACTTCTGGAGAGAGTTTGCTGCACTGAAAGTAAAGGGGCTGAATAATTTTGCACGCCCAATTATTCAGTTTTTTATTTGTTAAAAAAGTTTGAAATATCCAATAAATTTCGTTCCACTTCATGATTGTGTCCCACTTGTTGTTGATTCTTCACAAAAAATTACAGTTTTATATCTTTATGTTTGAAGCCTGAAATGTGGCAAAAGGTCGCAAAGTTCAAGGGGGCCGAATACTTTCGCAAGGCACTGTAAAAATTACTGCAGGTAGTGCAATGTAGGCCTAACTTCACAAAGGTTTATTCAGCTACTGTACAATGCTGACAAAATACTAAAGTACAGCTAAAGCTTATATATGTAAGGCTCCTGACAAAGGATCTCCCAGTTCTCCCAGGTCATTTTTCACAGAAACACCTTTTTATATTACAGTCCACACCAACAACATAGTCGTTTTGGAAAATAACTAAGTACATTTACTTAAGCAAGCTCCTGGTACTGGAGCAGTTTTGAGCTACACTTTTAGAAAGCTGTGCTGGTGCATTTAAAGACATTCTGTGCACAAATTACAGCTCGTTAATAGTTTAAAGGGTGAAAAGAATGAGCCTTTTCACCCTTGGTTATATATAACCAAGTATCCACCTTTTTGAAAGACCTAAGACCAATGAAATGATTGAGAGAAGCAACAAGTCAGATGGCCAGTGGCACCATATTGTAATTCTAAATTATCTATTAAAATAAAAATGATGACAATGTTAGGTTTTAAGCAAGCTGAATTGATGATTTCTTGTGTGCCTCGAAGAGTCTTCTTTATGTGTTGCAGACTTGGGTTAATAAACAAAGCTGAAGCTGAAAGGTGATAAATGAGTCTTTGGTTGGAGGGGGTCAGACTCATG
>NW_018128559.1:11912-13057 GCF_001952655.1 Monopterus albus
GTTGTCTTATATGAAAAAAAATGCCCTGCCACAACAGCAGTCATGCATGTTCCAAATAAGGCTGCTGCAGTGAGCAGTACTTCCATAATTTCTTCATATGGTAGAAACTCTGCCTCCTTCTTTACACAGGCATCTCTTCTGTCATTGGACCAGGACTCAGGGTGGCATCGCGTACAGGTGGTAGAATCTAAAAGTGGTATTAAAGCAGATGTCAGACTTCCACAGTAGATTTATGTTTGTTTTCTATTTTTAATGTTTTCTGTGCAAACAGAACACTACATGATTACTAGTTAATAAACTTACAACTTTGTTACAGCTACATGATATAATTATAGGTATTTTCATAGCCTTTTACTTCTTCATAGGATATTTTTAATATCCATGTAATAAAACAACTTTTATTTAGTATGTTCTGACATTGTGACTCATACATGTAACAAACATTTTGAAGATGACAAATCATGCCAATATCCCTTCAATATTCGCTTCACATGAATGTGACTCAGAATGGTCTGAACATGGAGGAGCTGAACACAACACAGTCTGCCCCAATTTCCCCTGGATTTTATCATTTTTCTATAAAAAGTGGCATTGGATTATTTTGAATACGTAAGTGGCTTTAAACTTGACATGCATATCAGTGCAAATTTCATAAAATTGTCATATAAACATGATGGTGGTAAGGATTTTTTGTTGCACGCTGAAATACAAAATTTTGAGTTTTACTAGACCTGTCATGTTGCTTATTTCTCCCTCTGCACATCTGATACAGTCATAGCAGCAGACAGGTTTTCCTTTCTGAAGAACCTTGCAAGTTCCTGGGGGACATTTCTCACTGCAAACTGACACAGGCACCTGCATGTGTTAAACACATATGAAAAATATGCATTGGCACTGACTTTGAAAAATGTTTTGTCTTTGCAAATGTTTGCTTGTTATTTTTGATGACGTGGTCGTTTACCTGTTTTGAGTTGTGTGCCCAAATAAAAGACTCAAGTTGCAGGCTCAGCTGTTTGTCTGCCGGGAAAGATGCATCATAAAGACCAACTGTGACCAAGTCCACAATGCCATTTTCTGTTGGCTGCCAGTTTATAATTTCATACTTTGCTGCTGGGTCTCCATTCTCATTAAAGTAAACCTCATCT
>NW_018128559.1:13557-19271 GCF_001952655.1 Monopterus albus
TCTCCCAGAACTTTGTAAATATTTCATTGCCAGATGAATTGAGTGTCTTCTCATTTAATATGAACTCTCTCATGCCACTGACATGTGCTTTGGGGATGGACAGGCCTATGGCACCATCCAGAATGTGATGTATATCCTTTTCTGTAGTTTGAGAATCAATCATCCATGACTCACTTCCTACCCACTGGTACCCAGTCAAGTTGTGCTGAGACAACACATACATTAGTACATCCATATCCAGATCTGACAAAAAAGCTACAATCACCTTGGAGGTGGAAGCCTTGATAATGTCAATTATCATTTTTATTTTTTCTGATGAATCAGTTCTAAAGAAAGACACAGAATACTCCAGACAGATGCCCAACTGCTGTGCAGTTTCTGTGAATGTAGCCATGCCGTTATTGCCATAATCATTATTGGTTCTAATAGCTCCAACCCAAGTCCAACCAAAGTGCTTGACCAACTGGGCCAGGGCTCTGCTCTGATAGTAGTCACTGGGTATTGTTCTGAGGAAGGATGGGTATTTGGTTTTGTCACTGAGACAAGCACAGGTGGCATAGTGGCTGATCTACAAGGAAAATAAATGACATCCCAAGATAAAAGTGTAATATCTAACTCATTCACACATAATTATTTGTAACAAATATAATTACATATATACTAATTTTACCCACCAGTGGGATATGAAAGTTTCCAATGGCAGTAGCTATAGCCATGCTAGGAGAGGAGGAGGTCTCTCCTATAATGGTCTGCACATGTGCAGGTCTCATACATGGTGCCTCAGTGGGTGCAGACACAACTTCATTACCATTAGCCAAGGCCAGTGCAACCTTCACACTTCTAGCAATTGAACCACAGGAATCATATATTTTACAGCCCAGAGAGATGCCAGGTAGTAGGTCGGTGCTGTTATTAATCTCTTCAATAGCAAAAATCATAGCCTGGGCATACTGGAACCCTCTAAATGTCAAACTAAATGCAGATAGTTTTAAATACTTGTGGTGTTACTTGACACAGAAACAATAGAATAGTAAATAATATTGTTTGAAAGTACCAGTTCACACAACAGATAATATTTCATCCACTTTGCCTTAGATACTTTAAATCATATTAGCTTTCAACTGTATAATGTAATTTACCTTGTGCATTCCAGTGGCAGTGGTTTGTGCATGTAGGTATCTTGTCTGTCTTTCCAGCTACTGTGGAAAGAGAAGATTCCCCCCAGTATAATGTCTCCATCCTTAGATATTTGTGGGTTCTCAGGATCCCCTCTCTGTCGGCACACTAGCTCCTCAGCCTGAGCGAAAGACACCACCAACAACAACTGTAAAAGTGCCCAGCCCCACTCTGTCCACCTCTGTGTGGATGTCATACTATCTGAAGGAACTAAACCACTGGGTGGCATCACATATAGTAAAACAAATAAGAAGCCTGTATTGATATTTATGAGTTTTGAATTAGCATTAACCTATGAAGTGGGGGCATGAGTAAGGAGGTGCCCAGTCTCAAAAAACAAAACAAAACTTTGACACCATCTATTTCAAATGTATTTAAGATAAGATGAACCTTTATTAGTCCCACAATAAGGAAATTCACAAGGCTACAGCAGCAAAGGGATAGAAACAAGGCACTCAGTGTTAAGGATTGAAAAGTAACAGACAAGGTATTTATTAATATAAACTATATAGTAGTAAAAAGTAAAAGAATATTGCACAATGATATGCTTAGTACGGAGGTCCATCAATAATAGGGTTTTCAAATAGGTTTAGCTATACAGCAAGCCAAACTGTGTTTTGTTTCCACATGTGAACCTTTGTGCAAAATTTCAGCTGGATTCGGCAAAATTTACAGGTCCCTGAAAAATGTTGAATTGCATTGGGTATCTGAAATACTCTATGGTTCAGGCTGTTTAATTCATGTTGGTGCATCCAAATATATACTATTATACATAATATTGTTGTGACCACCAGTCCAAGAGATGTTTCCAGGCACTGAAGAGCAGAATGACTTCCACCAACCTCAGCACCCTACTCTCTATGTAACCACAGGCACCATTTGTAGGCAAATACATTTTGCATCCTGTATGACTTCCCTTACAGCTGGAAGACTGTATGCCATCTCACTACCTCCAAACACAGAATAAGGCCTTATCCCACTAAACTGCAAACAAATCAGGTGTGGACATCAAAAGGCCTAGTCTTGTCTCCATGACTTTAAGGGGCAAACTTCCCCTTCTCCTTGTGACTTTTACTGCATCAGAATATACATCTTTAATGCCACATCTACCCTCCAAGACAGTAAAGTATGAAAGGCTACACTCCAAATCCACCAAATAGTTGGTCTCTGCTTAACTGATTTTTCCTAAAAGAAAAGGACCACATTGGAATGTGAGGAGACCACCATAAAATTGGCTTAAGGTACATGTGATGCCACCCAATGGTTTAGTTCTCTCAGACAGTATGACGTCCACACAGAGGTGGACAGAGTGGACTGGGCACTTTTCACTTTTACAGCTGTTGTTGTTGGTGTCTTTCTCTCAGGCTGAGGAGCCGGTGTGCCAACAGATAGAGGATCCTGAGAACCCCCCAATGGCAGTTTGCATCGGGGATGCAGAGCCCATTAGTAAGGCCACAGTATGTAGAATAGTTCGGAAAGTGTGCCTCGCCCTCAAGCGCTTTCTGTGAATTTTTGTTGTGTTTCCTGGGCACAAACCCCTCAGAGCCATTAAAGAGGAGTTTCACAGGATTGCAGGTTAGTGGTATTGAATTCGTTTCAGTAAGGCTAATCTGACAAATGATGATCAGTTAATAACATCTTGCTGTGACCTCTGGAAATAAACTAATAATTAGAATCCACTTCAGGATTTCCAAATGTGGTTGGATGCATTGATGGCACACATATTCCCATCAATGCACCTACATGAAAATTAAAATTCAATTCTTATATTATTACATCAGTGTTGGGTCAATTTTTAAAAAAGTATTTTGATTAATGTAATACTTACTCTCCATAAAACGTACTGGATTATTTATTAATCATTACTTTACAAATCCCATATCAACCACAATAGGAATTTTAAGAAAGGGTAGACATAAAACTGCACTTTTAATTCGTACAAAACTCGGTATTTTATGCAATTACTGAAGTTACTCATTCAATTATTGAAGAATTAAGAACCATTCCTTACTTTACAAGTGACAAATAATAACATTACTAACATTATTTAGTAATTACTTACACCGAACACTGTATGATTAAAATGTAAACGTACGCATTGACTCGGGCAGCTATTTTCCCCCAAGCTAACTCTCTCTCTTTCGCCGCTGCAACCGTGTTGCTTCTCTTACGGAATATGGGCTCGTAGTCACTATATGCTTGTAGTAGCACATCCATTTCTGTCGGGGAAAAACGCAGACCTATTTTGGCTTGGTCCTGTTGCCATGGTGACTCGTAATTTCTTCACTCCATTGTTCAGGGCTTTTTATAGTCGCGTGGCACGCGCCTAACTCTGAGTCAGACAACTCAGAGTTGATTAAACCAACTCTTTTCAGCTGTTCTGAAACCGAAAACTCCGAGTTTTCCAACTCTGAGTAAGTCAACTCAGAGTTCAGGGTTGAACTCTGAGTTTGTTAAACCTCCTTCTTGAAATAGGCCCCAGGTGATCTGGAGAAAGTGATGGGTCATTTCAAGAAAGCCACAAATGTTCTACAGGCCTGAGGAGCTGAGGATGCCTCACCGGGACTTCTGTAATGACACTCAGATGAAGAGTAAGGACTTTATATTTAGGACTGTGTCTCAGTGTCTGAAACCCATCACACAAATTTTAGCATGTGAACATCTCAGTTGCTTGATTAGCCATTTATTTAAGGGATGGAAATGATGTTTTGGTCATTTTAATTGCAACTCTAGGCTGTGGAGGGTATGGCATTTTCATGCAAGGCATTTCAATATACAGTATCACCACAGTAGGCAAAGTACAGGTGTACTCTACATGATAAAATTAGTGATGGCTGGATTCCATTTAGCTATTTTAGCTTGAGGTGTGGTGTTGTGAATGATGGCACAGGTATATTAATCTGTATTCACATTATAGCTATAATTCTTCTGCAAATACCATATTGTATATGAGAACAAACTGAATTCTTGAATATGAATGGAAGCTAAACTAAGTGCCTTCTTCCCAGGTGATGCTGGTGCCGACTTGAAGACCAGTTTTTGATGTGATGTTGACCCTGAACCTAACTCTGAACCAGAAGACATGGCGTCGCTTCTATCAGACCCGTTGTTTGAAATCTCTGGAAGGGGTCCTGCGCCTGACACAAATTTTGGACTCAGTAGCTACAGGTGGGGAAGTATCAGCCATGGACAGATCCCCAAAAGTCGAGGTACTCCCCAGATTATCACCCATGTCCCCATCAGAGGCGTACCGCTGCCGGACCCATGACGGCGTGCGGTCAGCGCATTCGCTAACCGAGCCCACATCCTGGTCACCATCCGTTGCCACCACAGAAGCCCCACCAGATGTGGTAGGCTCAGCCTGATCGACCGCCAGTGGATCACCAACCACATTGTCACCTGGGCAGGCAGCAGCGTTCTCCTGGGCGACATCCAAAGGTAAAAAGTTGACTGACAGAAGCAGGTTGCGATGCACCACCTGCTCACGTCCCGCCCTGTCACTGATTCGATAAATGGGCAGACCAGGACTTCGGCCAACAACCGTGTACACCACAGGTTCCCACATATCCGCCAACTTCCTTTTTCCCCTTGCCCCCTTGTTCGCCACCAAGGCCTGGTCACCAAGATTGAGCGACAACCCCTTGACCCGTTTGTTGTACTGGTTTGTCTGGTGTCTCTGCTCCACAGAGGCATGTTTCTGAGCCAGGAGCATAGCTGCCCGCAGATCCTCCAATAAAGACGTGACATATGCATCATAGTCACCAACAGTGGCATCGTGCAACACACTTTTAAACATCCAATCAACTGGCAATCTAGGGACCCTCCCAAACATCAAATAGAAAGGCGCAAAACCTGTGGTCTCATGGGCTGTACAGTTGTATACGAATATCATGGTAGTCAACAGTTGTGGCCACTTCTGCTTCGACCTAGGAGGTAAGGCTCGCAGCATGTTTCCCAGGGTGCGGTTAAACCGTTCTGCGGTTCCGTTCCCCATGGGGTGGTAAGGCGAGGTCCGCGACTTGTCAACCCCACTCAACTCCAGGAGCTCAGCGATTAACTCGCTTTCAAAATTCGCTCCCTGGTCGGAGTGGATGCGCTGAGGGAAACCGTAGATACAAAAGAATCCATCCCACAGTGTCTTAGCAACCCTCCTCGCCGTCTGGTCATGACAACGGAATGCCTGAGCCAACTTAGTGAAGTGATCAGTGATCACAAGCACGTCCACAGATTTGTTGTTATCCTCAGCTGACCAAAAATCGATACAAACGAGCTCCAAAGGAGCACTGGTCTTAATGCTCTCCAATGGTGCTCTAGCCATCGGCTCGGGAATCTTACTGAGAATGCATCTGTGGCAATGTCTCACATGATAGCGTATCTCCTTCTCCATGTCATGCCAAAAGAACCGCTGGCGGGCCAAGGAAAGCGTGCGAGGCTGACCCTGGTGCCCAGCATCATCATGCACACCACACAGCACTTTGGACTTCAAGGAGTCAGGTACAACAAACTGGAATCGTTTGTGTTTGGTGAGTGGGTCTCTT
>NW_018128559.1:24555-34451 GCF_001952655.1 Monopterus albus
TCTCTGTCTCGCTAATCTGTACAAGTCCTTCTCACCTTCCCTCATGTCTAACCTGGCATACAACTCATCATATGCTTTCTGTTTGGCCATTGCCACCTCCCTCTTCACTCTATGCTGCAATTTCTTGTAGTCCTGTCTACTGTCTTCAGTCTTTTCTACATCCCACTTCTTTATAGCCAGCCTCTTCCTCTGAATGCTGTCCTGTACTTCCTTGTTCCACCATGTTTCCTTATCTTCTTTTCTCCTTCCAGAGGATGGATGCCTTTCCTGACACAACCCTCTCTATTTATCCTGGCTTGGGACCGGCGCAAAAGTCACTGGCTTGCAACCCCTGTGGCTAGATTTTCTCTCAGTCACTGATATGGATGTGCTATTACATGCCTTGTCTCAGTACAACTTGACTGGGTACCAGTGGGTAGGAAGTGAGGCATGGATCATTGATTCCCAAACTGCAGAAAAGGATACACAT
The DNA here is from genome assembly GCF_001952655.1 of Monopterus albus. Taxonomy (NCBI): domain Eukaryota; kingdom Metazoa; phylum Chordata; class Actinopteri; order Synbranchiformes; family Synbranchidae; genus Monopterus; species Monopterus albus. The sequence continues at coordinate 25,025 of NW_018128559.1, forward strand.
CACATTCTGGATGGTTCCATAGGCCTGTCCATTCTCAAAGCACATATCAGTGGCTTAGATGTGAAGACACTCAATTCATCCAGTAATGAAGTGTTTACAGAGTTCTGGGAGACTTTATTTAACTGTAAGTTCAAACAGTCAAACCTATCAGCAGAGAATCAAGGAGAATTTACTGGACATGAAGATGTGACTGGAGTGCAAAACAGCTTCACTGATATGTCACTCATGCCTATATTTAACAATATTTATAAAGGAGTGTATGTTAGGTAGCGCTCATACATGGGAAGGTAAGTGAGCGGAAAAGAATGGACCCAGAGGGCTGACTTTGTTACTGTGAACCGTATATGTGTGCGTGGTCGGACTCAAAAAAAAGGCAGAACTCGGACTCAGGCTTGATCAGGTAAATGTATTTTACTGACAGAATTGAGAATGGTCAGAATCAGTCACATCAGCCAATCTCAGGGCAGCGGGGAGTGCTGGGATGACTGGACTGCTAGGACTACAACCCAAGGTGGTAGGAGAGGCACAGCTGGCTAAAGAAGAGCAGAGGATGAGAAGGAGTAACAAGGGTGCTATCGAAATGGCAATACTGATAGGTATACTGAGGACCTGGGTAACAGCATGTAGTGGTTCGAGGCAGGTGATCACTGGTCCAACATGCAGTTCTACCATGGTGGAGAGGCTCAGGCTTGCAGCCGATGACAGAGAAGGTAGAAGGGCAGTGCGATGAAGGCTGACAGTTGTGATCCAGAGCCGTGCAGCAAATCCCAGCAGGTCTCCTCGTCCTGAGGAAAAGGCTCACAGTCCAGGCACCAAATGATGCCAATAAAAAAAATTTAAAAAACCAGCAGGGGATACACCAATCCACAGTAAGACAGTTCAAACAGAAAGCAACCATCACAAAATACGAAGGGCATTTAATTCTCTAACCCAAGTTCACACAGAAAACTAAACAGAAAGTGACCCTTCAAAAACACGAAGGGCATTTTAGTTCTTAACACAAGGAATCAGGTCCCACAACATAGAAGCAGTTCATACGTATAGAATCCTTGCAGGAAACACAGCACAAGTACTCACAGGGTCACAAGAGATCATCTGGCGACGAGGACACACCAACGCTTCCTTTAAATACTAGTCTGGAAATTGAGAACAAGTGCGCCTCGCCGCCTAGAATGCATTCCCACCTGTGCAGGGGTGGAGCTACTGTGACAGCTGAGGAAGTGATGGGGATGGACAGGGCCATGGACGTAGCAGACTTTGGTGCAAGCAGATTTAATCAGAGCTGTACAAATATATTACAAGTGTAGTGAAATACAACAGAAGAAGAATACGGAGGGTAAAGTCTATGAAAACCGGGTGTCGACCAGTACGGACTCAGTCATTAGCAGATTACAGTGAAGCTGCGGAACAGAAAGAAAGGTCACTCACTGGCTGGTCAGTGGAGGTGGAAACAAGCTGAGGAGACAGAGTAGAGGATGTTTGTGAGTGGAGCTAGCTTGAAGGATTGTGCATCGACCTGACTGGTGGAGACTGGAAGGGTGACAAGGTGTACGGTCCGGGGACGGTAGTCCATACTTGCGGTGGTGAGGAGGAGCAGGAGAGGTGTAATGAGGAACTGGGGGAAAACAGGTAACAATCCAGAAAGCAAAAAGCTAGTGACACGAGAAAAACACAAAGCAACGATGAACTGACAAGGGAAAGGTATGTGAGCTGGGCTTAAGTAGGGTGAAGGACTAAGTGAATGCAGCTGTTGTTGATTAAGGAATGTGTGGCAGGTGTGCAATGTGGCGTAATGAGGAACCGAAAACAAAGAGAGGGAGGTGAGAGAGTGAGGTCAGAGAGGCAGGTGCAGCCATGCAAACCTGACAGTGTATGCTGTGGCACATGCACTTCATATTATTCTTGGCTGTAATGAACCATGTAACTACAAGGTGCAGCCAGATCCACTCACAGTGAGTTCAGTACTAAATACTTAAAACTTACTTTTTAAATTAAGTAAAAATAAATATATTTTGAATAATAATTTGGCGCAGTCTGTCTATCATGTGGGTGAAACAACAGGCCTAAACAATCTTTGTCATAAGTAACTATATTAATACCTATTATTCTGTCCTCACAGTGGAGTCCCTTATCCAGAGTTAGACAGATAGCAAACAAAAACTCCAACAAACCGTGTTCTTGAAAAAACGTGTGGCTTTACTGGTTGTTTCTGTAAAACTGAAATAAATACAAAAATAAATATTAGCAACTTACTATGCATGTGCAAGAAATATTACACACTAATGCACTATGTACGTTACACATTACACTTGTGCAACTTTAAATAAACTGGTTCCTACGTACAAGGATAATAAACAAGAAAGTATGAGCGCTAAAGGAAAATAAACCACTAGCATAACACATTTACACACATAGTAGAGCTAGCAAACAAGCAAGACGTTACCAGTCATTTCACATCAACAAATTACCAATGTGGGAAAGACTAAATAATTTTCTAGTGAAAACACTAAGACAACAATAATTCAATGTTTTCACTTATGGACATAGCTACTCCAAGGCATAAACGTTGGTAAACACCAGTAACACACTGTAGGCTTTCCATGATTTTACCGAGTGGAAGAAAAACAAAACTTATCGCCAAACCAACCACTAGGGGGTAGTAAATGAACAAGATTTCCAGCACACCTATGTTCTTAGATTTTACAGCACATAAGAAAGATTGATTTCGAAATCAAGAAAGGTGATGAGGTTTACTTTAATGAGAATGGAGACCCAGCAGCAAAGTATGAAATTATAAACTGGCAGCCAACAGAGAATGGCATTGTGGAACTGGTGAGCTACCGTATTATGATAATGCCTTACTAGCAGAACAGCTACATGGTGAGTGGCTGGGGGGTTTTTCCCCATCTGAAAGATCTGCCGATTGCAAGTGACCCCCGAGTCTCAGCGAACCTTCCTTATCAATGAAGGGGTCAAGCTTATTAAAAGGACTGTGGGAAGAAACCCCCTTTTCCTTTTTGAGACTTTCAAACTCCTCTTTATAGACCTCCATCTGTACACTGAACAATTATTGTTTTTGCTTGTGAGAGCTCCGTGGCGTCTGGAAGATTGCAGCAGTGCCAACCAGCACAGTTTCCGGTGTGCGTAGCCTTTGAAAATGTTCTTGCAACATGAATCAGGGCTTTTATCCTTCTCACTAAGGACTTCCAGGTTGAGAAACGTGCAAACCTTTGTGACCCAAGCTCCCTTTCTTTGACCCTTGTAGCCAGGGAAGTCACTTGTGGACGAATTTCTGCATCCTTTGTCGGGTCCATGAGATCAAAGGTTTCTGCTCTCCTGCATTGTCCTACATCAGTCTGAGTCAGGAACTCTGGGCTGGACAACCAGGTGCTGTGCTGTAGATGGCCCGCGGGCATGAATCTAGTCCCAAGATCTGCTGGATTTTGATCTGTAGTGACGTGATGCCACTGGTCTGGTTGGGAAGTTTTTCTGATCTGTGCCACTCTATTTGCCACATACAAATAGAATCTGCGAGAAGAATTGTGAATATACCCTAAGACTATTCTACTGTTGGTGTAGAACTTGACTGCATGTAGTGTAATGTCAATTTCCTCTGTAATAAGCTGAGCTAATTCCACTGCCAACACAGCTGCACATAGTTCTAAGCGTGGAATAGTGTGGGCAGAGGATGGTGCCAATTTAGCCTTGCCCATGACAAAACCCACACGGCACTGACCATCAGCGTCAATAACCCTAAGGTATCCCACAGATGCTATTGCTATTGTTGACACATCTGAAAAGATGCACAGCTCTCTTCTTTGAGTGTGTGACAAAGAGACTGGAACAAAGGGCCTGTGGATTTGGAGATGCTCGAGAGTGATGAGCGAGTCTGTCCACTTTGTCCACTGTGTGTCTTGATCTGCTGGTAGGGGCTCGTCCAAGTCCTCCTGCTCCATGGTTATCTCTCGGTACAAAGCCTTTCCTTGGATTGTCACTGGGACAGCAAATCCGAGAGGGTCGTACAGGCTGTTAACAACTGAAAGTATTCCTCTCTGGGTGAAGGGTTTAATCTCTTTAGACACTCGAAATGTGAAACTGTCATTCTCTAGGTTCCACCTCACCCTGAGGCTCCTCTGCAGTGGCAGAGGGTCAACATCCAAATCCAAGTCTTTGAGATCTGTTGCTCTCTCCTCTGGCAGAAATGCATCCATCACCTGACTGACATTTGAGGCTATCTTGGGAAGTCTTATATTTGCCATCATGCTTCTTGCCCTTTTCAGAAGATCAATTGCTTCACTCTCGCTGGACACAGGCTAAACAATTGTCCACATAGAAATTGTGGAAGACGAATTGTTTTGTCACAGAGCCATACTCCTCCTCCCCTTGTTCAGCTGCTCATCTCAGGCCATAGATAGCTATAGCTGGGGAAGGACTGTTCCCAAAAACTGGCACTTTCATGCGGAACTCAGTAACTTCTTTGCTGAGATTGTTATTCTGGAACCACAGGAATCATAGATCATTTCTATGCTCTTCCTTTACCCTAAAGCAGTAAAACATCTGCTCAACATCCACAGTAACTGCGACTTGTCCTCTTCGAAAGTGCAGTAGAATTACCTCTCCCCCCACCCCTCCGTCCCTAGAACATCAAGCAGTGTATTATTTAAGTCAGGTCCACTAAGTAGAGTGTCATTTAGAGAGATACCTTCGAATGGAGCACTTGAGTCAAACACGACCCGAATCTTGCCTGGTTTCTGGGGGTGGTACACTCCAAATATGGGTAGGTACCAGCCCTCTTCACCGGGTTTCAGCGGTGGAGCCATTTCTGCTTGGTCATTGTCATAGATTTTCTTCATAAATTCAATAAACTGTTCTCTCATTTCTCTTTTTTTCCTCTCGCATCCGCTGGAGCACATTGAGATGCTTCAGAGCCTGCTCCCTGTTGTTTGGAAGAAACGGGCGTGTTGTATGAAATGGCAGTGGCGCCACCCAGTGGTTATCATTATCCAATTAGACTTCTTTGTCCATAATCTCAAGAAAGGTTTTGTCCTCAATAGATAGAGCAGGTTTGTTATCATCAGGGTTTCTTTGAAAAACATTGAGCCCTGGTGTTACTTCTATGTCACTGAGAGTACAGTCTACATTCTGTTGTATGTACAGAAGTGCTGAGTTTCTCCTTTACCTGGATTGCACTGGTGCAAGGTTCAAAAAAATGAGGTGCGACCATTTTGTAGGACATTTGTTTTAAAGACGTTTACTTTCATTGGTTTGTGTGCCCTTCCAAGACACACCTCGCCTACAATCACCCAACCCAAATCTAGTTGCTGAGCATATGGAGTATTGTGTGGGCCATTGTACTGCTTACGTACTTTGTGTACACTTAGAATGTCTCATCCCAGTAGGAGCAGAATAGGTGTGTTTGGCTCAATTGGTAGTATTTTACCTTCTATGGGTGAGAGGTGAGGAAAGTACTTTACAATGTCAGAGTGGGAATTTCCGAGCGGTCATCTGGCATCGTATTGCATTCTAAAAGAGATGGAAGGGGTACGTGGGTTTTTCTGTACAGCGACGCAACAACAAAATTGCTGGCTTTCCTTCCTGCAGTCTGTTTTATGCCTGCACAGGTCTTCAAGGTGTAAGTGGATGGGGTTCAAAGAAATCTGGCTTTGCCAGGGACTGGTTACTTTGGTCATCTAAGACAGCATACACCTATTGAGCTTTGTCAGGACAGTTGGCTGGGTATACCTGGACTAGGCAGATCTTTGAACCTGATCTTAATCCAAGAGACTTATCACAGATTTCTGTACATTTTGATGTGACTTCAGGGGCCAAATTGCTCTCACACTCCCCACCATGCTCTTGTTCCATTACTTGCATTTCTGTTGACAAAGGGGCCGGACCAGGTTGTAATGCAGTAATGTGCTTGTCACTATTGCACTCCTTGCACTTGACAACTACCTTACCGTCTTTGGCTAAATGCCTAGTGGATGGGCAGCATCTAAAACAGATAGGCATGTCCTTTAGGTAGGCCTTTCTCTCATCCAAGTGTTTACTCCTAAATCCATGACATTTCGCTAGAGGGTGTGGCTTGTTGTGTATAGGACACCGATCAACTGGTTCCTCTGCTTGCTTACCCGAAACACTATTGTTGGGACCTAGAGGTCTGGCTGCCACTTCAATCTTCCTTACTGACACCGTTTTGTAACTGTCGTTGTGTCTTACAGGTATCTCTGGCCTTACATGGCTCATACTGTTAGATGGGGTAAACAAAAAACTCGGATTGTTTCTGGTCTTTGCTTGGCTGCATGCATAGCTTACAAAAAAACTGAATGGAGGAAAGGAAACACTATGTTCCTCCTTGTACCTTGAGCCATGTGTTATCCAACGCTCCTGTAGGCCATATGGAAGTTTTTCTACTATGGGATTGACTCCCCTCACTGTGTCGAGATAGGTTAATCCTGGCAAGTGTCCTCCTGATTTTGCTGACAGTATCTCCATTAGCACGTCTTCGAGTTCTCTGAGACGCTGGCTGTCTTTGATAGAGATTTTTGGAAATTTCTCTAATTTCTGCAGCAGGGCATTTTCAATTATCTCTGGAGAGCCATAAGTTTCCTCTAGTCTTTGCCAAACCATAGTGACACCATCTGGTGGATTGTGTACATGAGCTAATCTGATCCACATGGCTTGTGGGGATGAGTCTGGACCGAGCCACTTAATGAGTAGATGAAGCTCTTCTCTGGCTGTCAAGTTGAGTTCTTATGTAACACCTTGGAATGACGTTTTCCAAGCCCAGTAGTTTTCTGGATGGTCATCAAATTTTAGCAGTCCTGAACTCACCATCTCTCGTCTAATAAGATATTTTGTGAGATTGGTCATTTGTTTTGCTTCACATGTGTAATCTCAGAGATTGAATGTATGAGGAATTGGGGGAGAGATGTAGCTTGGGTAGTCTTTCTCATAAGCATCAGGCCCAGATCTCTAATGTTGGGCTTGTGCAGGTGAGTCTCCTCTTTCTGCATTAGTGAATGTGACAGGTAGCTGTTGTGACACCGGAGCTTGGTGCTGAGGCTGTGGTAACACATAGTGGGCCTGCACATACTCACTGGTGTGTTGAGCACGGTCTTCAGGAGCCATCTGGGTGATGTCTTCGAGAGGGTCCATTGCTGCTGCGGCTTCATAGTCTGCTGCTTCTGCTGAGGCTCTGTGGCAGTCCTCTCTATTTGTAACATATACAGATTGGCCTCCAACTCTGCTTTATGTTGTGCTGCTTCTGCCTCCATTCGGGGCGGGCTTTTTCCGTCATCATAGCTGCCTCTTTTGCTGCATATTTAGCCTGTACTAGTGCTACCTCTGCTTTAGCCTTTGCTTTTGTGGCTGCTGCACTGGCCGAGGACCTACTTGATCTTCCTGTGGACTTGGAGCCAGAGACTTGTGACCTGATCTCAAAATCTTTGCATGTCCGATCCGTTACACTTTGTTGCTCCATTTTGTGTGCTGTATCTTTGTTTACAGTGCGTAGTTGACAGTAGAATTCCTTGTCTTAGCCCACTGTGTAACAGTCGTTTTACTATTCTCTCCTCACAGTGGCGTCCCTTATCTAGAGTTAGACAGATAGTGAACAAAAATTCCAACAAACCATGTTCTTGAAAAAAACATGTGGCTTTACTGGTTGTTTCTGTAAAACTGAAATAAATACAAAAATAAATATTAGCAACTTACTATGCATGTGCAAGAAATATTACACACTAATGCACTATGTACGTTACACATTACACTTGTGCAACTTTAAATAAACTGGTTCCTACGTACAAGGATAATAAACAAGAAAGTATGAGCGCTAAAGGAAAATAAACCACTAGCATAACACATTTACACACATAGTAGAGCTAGCAAACAAGCAAGACGTTACCAGTCATTTCACATCAACAAATTACCAATGTGGGAAAGACTAAATAATTTTCTAGTGAAAACACTAAGACAACAATAATTCAATGTTTTCACTTATGGACATAGCTACTCCAAGGCATAAACGTTGGTAAACACCAGTAACACACTGTAGGCTTTCCATGATTTTACCGAGTGGAAGAAAAACAAAACTTATCGCCAAACCAACCACTAGGGGGTAGTAAATGAACAAGATTTCCAGCACACCTATGTTCTTAGATTTTACAGCACATAAGAAAGATTGATTTCGAAATCAAGAAAGGTGATGAGGTTTACTTTAATGAGAATGGAGACCCAGCAGCAAAGTATGAAATTATAAACTGGCAGCCAACAGAGAATGGCATTGTGGACTTTGTCACAGTTGGTCTTTATGATGCATCTTTTTCTGCAGACAAACACCTGAGTCTGCAACTTGAATCTTTCATTTGAGCACAGAAAGCAAAACAGGTAAACTACCATGTCATCACTGTAGTTATTAAATACAGTATTGTCATTATAACTGTATTATTGTTACTGTATCATAATAGTTGGTTTCAATGCAACAAAATTCTTAAACCTTTATACAAAAAGTGCCCATACATTTTTCTCATATGCGTTTAATTCATGCAAAAAATTTACATTAACTTAATTGCATATTTAATAATAATTAATAATTAATTATGCAAAATAAATCTTTATTATAGGTATAGAACTCAAAACAGGTAAACTACAATGTCATCACTGTCGTTACTAATTACACTATAATAATTCTAATTGTAGTATTGTTATAGTATCATGTTTGGTTTCAGTGCATAATAATTAACAACAAAAAACTGCAAAAACAAAACCTATACAAAGTGAATGGCCATACATTTTTCTCTTGTTCATACAGGTGCCTGTGTCACTTTGCAGTGAGAAATGTCCCCCAGGAACTTGCAAGGTTCTCCAGAAAGGAAAACCTGTCTGCTGCTATGACTGTATCAGATTTGCAGGCGGAGAAATAAGCAACATGACAGGTCTAGTAAAATTCAAGTGTTTTCTCCTCAAGTGTACATCAAAACAAATTTGTTTTGGTTACAACTGCAATTCTGGACAAAAGACCCCATGTGGAGAGTTTATTTGATTGTCACATAATGTGATTGTTTCCTCTTGACATACACCGATCAGGCAACAGTTCTTCAACAGTTCTACTGTCAGGAAGAGCACAGATGTGTCTACGCTTCAGTGAAAAACATATGTAAAAGGAGTGAAAACTGTGGTTGTGAGGACAAGTTAGAGAGAATCTTTTAGACAAATTCAACAGCCTCACCACTCTAGGTGTGATATCATCAGTACAGTCTAAAGGCTCTATTCTATTATAAAGCCACGTCTGGTTCATTCAAACCAGGAACTCAGTGAAATGAAGCGGACCACTTGAGTATATAAAAAAAATATAACCGTGCTGGTTTATTCAAAGGGTCACAGGCAAGAATTAAGATTACACGTCCAGGCATCTTCCACCCCCAAA
>NW_018128559.1:36306-37482 GCF_001952655.1 Monopterus albus
CTAATATGAATAATCCTACATCAAAATCATGAATGTTGAGAACAAAGCCATCATGGGATTTGTAAATAGATAATGCAGCTCATAAAACCATTTTTTAGTCCAAGTAGGTTTTTAGTTTTGCTTTTTGTGATCTAAATATGTGGAATTTTAGTAAACAGTGGAGTTGGAATTAATGTCTATGAAACTTAAAGGACAAGCTGTAGACTAATTCTGGGGACCTCTAATATTTTTAGTACAAATGAAACAAGTATAACAAACATTAACAGCTCACAAAACCTGTATCAAGGTTCAATTCATAATGTGTCTTTATTGTATACTGTTAGATGTGGTGCTGTGGTCATCTACTGCATAAAGCTGCATTCTCTCAACACCAGTGTTGATTACTGTTGTTCCCGGTACTTTTTACCATACTGACTCTGAGAGACGAGGCAGTCCAAGTAACTACAAAACAGTGATGATTTATTCAATGAACACAGGTATCTTGCACCTCCAAACTGCACGCAGGCAGATGAAAGATGAAAGACCCCGAACCCAACAGGCCTGTACATTATATCACTTTTGGGCTAACCCCATTGTACACAAGAACATCAAACCGTGACATTTCCTGGTGCCAGCTTTGCAGCCGTCCAGAGCGGTAGTCAAAACATGAAGAAAATCAATGTGTGATTGTCCGTTGATTGTGTGGTATGTATCTAAGACATTCTGACAGGACATCCAGTGACATGTCCTGACATTAAGCATAAGAAGATATTATGACTATGATTATGATTAAACACGTCATACTAATAATAGTAATCATCCTGCCTGCTGACAATCAAACTTTTCTATCTAGTTATCCTTGACCATAAGCATCCTGTCTACTCTACACATTTCTAATACAACAAGTACCTAACCAATATCTATCTGACTAAAAATACCTAACAATACTGTATATGTGTGAGCCCTTCAAGGTCTTTTTCAGGTTGATATCTGTCAGAGGTTCAGTGTACGGGCAATTTAGATTCACCAATCAACCTAAGCTGTATGTCTTGTGTGTGAGAAGAAACCGGAGCACCTGGAGAACCCACACAGGCACAGGGAGAACATACAAACACCACACAGAAAGACACCAAGTCAGCCCGGGCTCAAACCCGGAACCTTTCCGTGAGGCGTGTTAGGTTATTTCCTAGTTAGATA
>NW_018128560.1:0-3504 GCF_001952655.1 Monopterus albus
GGTAATTAGCAAGAGCTTCTGCAACACTAGTGCTTAAGTCTTGCAAGCATGTGTTGTTACTCAAAAATTCAGATGAACTTAGAAAACCGTAAGTTTAATTCCAAAACAATCTGGGAGCAAGAACAAACACGGTGCATGTGCAGAAAACAGGAAATGAGTACGGTTACCGCAGAAGCAGAAAACAGTAGTGAAAGCTGCTTGAGAAGGCGCTCAACTTCCTCATTTTATACACTCTCTGACATCATCAATGATGTCATGGGGTTGAACCAAGTATGGTGGGAACTATTAGTGTAAAGTTAGTTTAGTGTGTTGATTACTAATATTGGAAACTGTAAGTTTGGACAATGTACAGTATGTCTTGTATATGGCTTAAGTACGTCTGTCCTAAAAGTATATGGTTCTGCTGAATGTTTATGGGTAAAAATAACTTTTGAGAACTTGCCTGTGTTAGGACAGAAGTGGTGATCTACCTTTACAAATATCAAGCCCTTGCATTCTTTTCAGAATCAGAATCTGCTTTATTGCCCAGGTGTGTCAGACACACGAGGAATTCGACTCTGGTACACTACAATATGAAGGTGAACTTGTAATGACCTCAAATTTTCCAGAGTTAATCCATTAGAATCTGCCTTTATTAATGAAAAGGAACATAAAATTTACATGATTGTGTAGTTCTAAGTACATGGATGATTCAGACAACACTGTTTTCAGGCAGAAACCTCAAAGTACAGTGGTGTGAAAAAGTATTTGCCCCCTTACTGATTTCTTATCTTTTTGCATGTTTGTCACACTGTAATGTTTCAGATCATCAAACAAATTTAAATATTAGTCAACGATAACACAAGTAAACACATCATGCAGTTTTTAAATGAAGGTTTTTATTATTAAGGGAAAACAAAATCCAAAACTACAAAGCCCTGTGTGAATAAGTGTTTCCCCCCCCTGTCAAAACATAACTTAACTCTGTATCATCATTGCTATAAAGATCATTTTTGTTGGATTTTTTCACCACCTTTTTTAATATTTATCATTTTTTTTGATAACCTGCCTTTCACGGTGTATTGAAACAAGCAGGCCAAGAAGATGTAAGATTGTGATTTTTAACAGTTTTCACCATAATTCAGTCAGTGAAGCTACAGAAGCATCATTTAGCATAAAGTTTCTTTCTACTGTAGAACCAGTTAAAAACAGAACATGCTGTTCTTTATACCTTTTGTTACTATGAAGCTGAATTTGGTCAACAGCTGAGGAGGTCACACCACCTGATATTCAAATGGCAATGCTATTTTCTACCTTCACTGGATCCATGTATGTGTATGGCACTTTCAGACCATTGTTTCTGGCTTTGATGACTGCATTCAACACTTCAAGTTCTGCCTGAAAACACTTTATCAGCATACGTGGAATGTCTTCAGTGAAGTGGTCCTCCTGGTACTGGCCAAGAGGGACCTGATGAGATCAGCAATACAATTAAGATTTTGTTTGTTGGTTTAAATGTTTATCAAGCGTAAACCTTTGGCAACATAACATACACATTTCATGGTTACTTACAAAGTCTGAGGACTCCTTGCTGAGTAGCCACAGGACAGACATGATCTGCACTGTTGCGTTGACATCAGGGAATGTCTGCATCATTGTTGCTTCACTTGTTGTCCCCTTGGTGGTTGGTGGAGGACGTTGTAGGGTGGGGGGAGCGTTGGGCATCCAGCCACCATAGTCATACTACAATAAATAAGTAATGCACTGATAACTAATTAATACGTTCTTAAGCACTTTAACAGTAGCACTACAATCCCATTGTTTATAATGATAAAACTATTTTCAGGACAGACAATAAAGTCTACTTTTAAAATCAATGTTTTCACTCATGCAAGTGAGTTGGCTCTAAAGATGACAATTTCAGTCTATTAGTCAGGTGTTCCACTACAGACTGTAATATTTCATCAACTATTGAATAGATTGCCCTGAATTCTCGTACATTTATTGTCCCCTGAAGGTGAATCCTAATGAGGCTGGTGATCCCCTGACCTTTCCTCTACCACCACCATTTATGGTTTTGAGAAAAATGTCTCAATGTTTTTCTGCTGGATTGTGGAAAAAAAAAAATTAGTTTTCATGTTTAGGATAAGAACTTTGATTTTTTCTTTTACTTGTGCCATCATCAGATCAAAATTTTTATTTGTTCAATACTTTGGTTTATGGCCAAATGTCTGCAAAACTAATTGTATTACCATTAGTCACATTATGTTATGTGCTAATTAGTAAATGTTAGCAAGCTAACATGGTAAAGTAAAACTGTAATCTTGGTAAATATTAGAAATACTAAAAATTAACATGTTTGCATTTGTCATTGCGACTGTGTTACATTTAGCTCAAAGCACAACTGCACGGCCTTACAAAGACATTATGGCTGTAGACTATTATCTTGTTTATGTTAAAGGCGGGCTGACATTTGTCAGTTATTTGGCTCAAAATGCTCTTTCTCTTTCTAGTTTGGAGAAAATTGAACAATCTCATCAACCAATTCCACAACAATAGTAACACTGATCATGACAGTAAATCAAAAGGATTCACCTGTCCAGAGTTCACAGCTGCGTGCTGTGCTGAGCAAGTGAAGATCACCATGGTGACAAACTTGACCAGCTCATCTATGGTGGCAAATCTCTGTGGGATTCCTGAGACGTAGAAAGGATACGCTGCATTACTTAAAGATGTAGCCATCCACTTCAGAGAACTAAAATAAACTTTGTTTTGTGATTGCATTACAATGGTACACAAATGTGCATATAAAGTACAATTTATTTATCATAAAGACTGAGTGTTTGTTAAAAGCTCACCTGTGCTTGTTTGAGAAAGGAATCCGTGTTCAAAAATGTCCGAAATCCACTTCTGCAGCTCAGAATCTTGTTGGACCTCAGTGTCATTTCTGTAGTAGTATGTGATTATTCTCTCCACAAAACTATGAGAAATGTGAAAAGGTATTGAAAAAACACATCCACATTTTACAAGCAATTATAGAGGGGAGCGTGGGGCACAACCTAACACATTTTGTTTTTTGTGGAATAATTTTAAAAATATTCAAGTTGGAACAATCATGTTTTAATTCAAGCAACACACACATCTCTGCTTCAAATGAACGCTTGAACTTTGTTTCTAACACCTACGGTTTTTGGACAATTCTACTGAAAATGATTGGTAGTTCACATTTGGGTGTGGTGGATTTTTTCAAATGAATTCCGAGTCACTTGGAGGAGCCAGAGAACCTTGATGTTTTCACACAATATTAGTTTAATGTGTTACTGGGCGGCACGGTTGTTGTCGCTGTTGCCACACAGCAAGAAGGTCCCGGGTTCGAGCCCTGGCCGACCCAGTGCCTTTCTGTGTGGAGTTTGCATGTTGTGCCTGTGGGTTTTCAATGACATGCCGCTTAAGTTGATTGACAACTCTAAATTAGACATTATCCACATTTAACGTGCACATCGTCAGTTCGGTAGGAACTGATGA
>NW_018128560.1:3535-6302 GCF_001952655.1 Monopterus albus
CCGTAGTAGTAAAAGACTCATGTGAGATAAATTTATGGCCATCCCTTGAGCAAAAGATATCACTGAATGGTCAGGTCTGTTCTGTTTTATTAACTTAGCATAGTGGATCATACATCAGGCACCGAGATTCAAACCTTCAACCTTGAGTTTGGGAGACGACTGCTCTACCCACCACACCACTGTCGCCTCCCTTGTAGTCAGGCAAGCTCATATAAATGTGCAGCTGCCTAGAGAATATGAGCATTTGAGATCCTTAAATTATCACTTAATACTTTATTTTATTAGAAAAAAAGTCCTGCGAGCGATAGTTTGTGAGACGTGTATAAACCAAGTTGCTTCTGCATAGAAGTACTAAAACATACAAACACCTCATTTTTTGAGCTTTAGGTCACATCTAAGATGATAATTCACTGTTGTAACATTGCAGATAAGTCAGAAAACAAGGAAAAGCATGCCATGGGCTCTTTAAGTATAGAGCTGCAGGTGAATGACTTAATTTAGCTTAGCATAAAGAGTGGAAATGGCTAGCCTGGCAAAAACCGACCATTACGCTATAACCATCCTGAGGTTATTACACTTTTAAACTGCATTATTTATTTGTGGTATTATTAAGGTGTACTTAATAATCTGGCAATTTTCAGCTTATTTCAACATTAACTGTTCAGAGGTGATTGCAATATTATTTAAATAGCATAAAGCAGAATTAAAGCTGCTTATAACACCTGTTGATGGTATTCCAAAGCATGAGTCCATCATTTCTGTAGTAGAAGTTTGGCACATCTTCCAGTCCACGCTCAGCTATGTCATCTGGGATACAGAGGGAGCTGAAGGTCACTGATGGCAATGATCTCCTCAGAACACTGTAAAAAGTATCATATCCAGTAGCTGTAAACTAGAGAACAGTCAAACATATAAGGAATATAGTTAGAAACAAATACTGTTTATTATGCTGAAAAAACATTGTTTAGGTAAATGTCTACTGAGCGTGTTGGTCTTTTCATACCACTGGGAAAATTCCAGTCTTGGATATTAGAAGTTGTCGAGCTAAGAAGTTGGTCTGTAGAGTGTAGCGAGTGTGAGGTACGAGGAGCTGAAGAAAAGAGAGAACTTTGTTAGTAATGCTATGGCTTGTTGACGATCATTTAGCAGTGAGAAACAAAAATTATTCTTCATCATGTTTGGAGGACACTAAAATCAACAAGTTGAAAAAACTACAAGTAGAGAAAGTTCAGTACATATAAGTATTTTCCCCATTTACCTTGTACAGTGGATGTACCATGGGCACATTGCGCAGCAGCGACACCGCAAACACTTCAGCCAGCAGGTGAGTTCGCAGCAGGTGAACATTGAGTCCATGCATAGTGAAATCTGCACTTCTCACAAAAATCTTGGCCATCAACCAGTCATATTCAGAATCAGTAGGAAAAAAGATTGGGTTGTCTTCTGCTGGAGTCTGCTTCAGCTACAAGAGAAGATAGAGGTTTGTTCTGCTAGACAGGTAGTTTGATCCCTTAAGGGCAAATTCACATTTCTATTGAATCCCTTTTACAAGGCGGCCAGAGCCTGTTCTATTAGTGTACTGCTCTATACACATGACATCTATTGCATGTTTGTATTGGAAAAGAGATCACTTCTTTGTTGCTCCTTATCTGAATCAAGAGCCTAAGGAGAATGGGTGTTTTTATATTGTACAGATTGAAAGACCTTTGAGACAAATTTGGGATTTGTTTTTAAATTAAAACCTTACTTTCTTTTGGGATGAACTTTTTTATGTGGCTCAAGGAGAAAGAATTTTAATCGATACTCTAACATACAGCTGGGTATATTTGAGGACTAATCTCACTTGAATAGCAATTGGCATCAGGTTATCATCAGGTGTTTTGTGGAGCAGGACAAGGGGAGCCATCAGGTACTGCTTTTTCCCATTGATGGTGTTTGCTGGCAGTCCATCCAGAAGCTTGTAGTCACACAGAAATATGTTGCCATTCTGTTTAAAATTTCAGTGGAGATGAGACAGGGTTTGACTCACAAGCACAGTGTGGACACTATATTGTATTTACAAAACCGAACGCTGCTAGATACATGGGAAGTTTAGGTCTAATTTATTTCAGTAGTGATACAGTTACCTTCAGTTCATCTGCCAAGTTGCACTGACCACTGGGGAAGACCATGTCATCAGTGACGGGGAAGTTACTGGGCAAAGCAGTGCAACGTCGGATCAGCATGGGGTTGACACCATTTAGAAACTGGTAGCCAAAAAAAGCATCCTCCTTCCAATGTTGCTGAACGTAGTCTGGAGAGAGAACAGAGCTGAACTTCTCTGAGTTTCAAACTTTGGACTAAAAACATTTTTGCTTTCCCACTGCTATTAGCGTAACTGCCCATATGAAATGTGAAATATGTTACACAATTCAGACCCAGACATGACTGGAAACCGTTTATATTTGCTTCAAAGACAAGTCTTGATTGCTATACAATTTAGTGCAGTTACTATTTTTTCTCATGAGTAAGGGTCAGAATTAGAAGAAAAGCTCTATAAGACTTGATGCATAAACATTTCCTTCTCTCTCTCTCTTCTATTTTTTGAGCTAAGTAAAGAAGCCACTAGTTAAATCTACTGCAAATGTTTATCTGAGATATAAAAACAATTATAATATTTTACATAGAATAATGAAACAGCTGAATGAACACAGATAATTGTACTATGCACATGGTATCAAGTGTTCTAGGAACCTACCATGATAGTACACTACCTGATATGTCAGTT
>NW_018128560.1:8821-15511 GCF_001952655.1 Monopterus albus
GTCCAGAGAAAACTACGGAGTCCGACATTGTTTTAGCGAAGTTACACACCGACTCAACATTAATTTTAGTGACCTCTGACTGGCGAAGTCGGGAGTCATTAGCGCCGATGTGAATAACAACCTTACTGTATTTACACTTATCCTTAGTCAGCAGCTTCAAATAGGATTCAATGTCGCCCGCTCTGGCCCCAGGAATAAATTTGACTATGGCCGCTGGAGTCTCTAACTACACGTTTCTGACTAGGGACTCTCCAATTACCAGAGTTGTTTTCTCAGCGGGTGTGTCACTGAGTGGGCAAAATCGATTTGAAACGTGAACAGGTAGGTGATGCTTCGTGGACATTCGTTTGGAGCTACGACTCTTGCGAACCCTCACCCAGCCACCTGTCTGAGATCCCGGCTGCTCGAGGAAGCTCTACGTCTAGGAGGCTCCACACCGGCTACCTGGCATAGCTAGCTGGGCTGTTCTCCATGGTGTGGAGCCGTGCGTCTAAGTCTGTGAGCCTCGCCTCCAATGCTGCTAGCATCTGACATTTATTACAAGTACCATTATCGCTAAAGGAGGCAGAGGAATAACTGAACATGCAACACTCCGAGCAAGAGAAAGGAGGAGAGGAACAGGGGGAAGCCATTGCTCTAAATTAAGCTACAAGCTTAGCTGGCTTCTAAGCTAGCCAACCAAAAGTAGCAAATTAAATCTGGTAATTAGCAAGAACTTCTGCAACACAAGTGCTTTTATACAAACAGTTTATGGGCGTGTCGGTTAGTAGCAATAGTCAGATCTGGTGATGACTGACATGTTAAGGAAGAACTGGTTTGAAGCTACCTACAAAATGCAAGACTACTGCAGTCAACTAAAACTAATGGTTCAGAGTCAATATCATTATTTATTGTCAGTATTTTCTGCCCATTCTAAATTCTCTGAATGTGCCACATGTTCTGATCATCTGCCATGTAATTTATCTTTATTCACTAGAATGAATGAATGACACTTTATTATAGACTCAAGGTCCAAGTTCAAAAAACTAAAAAAAAGCAATAAAAACAGTTGAAAAGGAAAGAAGAGGAAACAACAATAAAAAGAAAAACTGAATACAAGTCATCAACCATAAACTACTATCCCTTTAAAAGGCAGGCATACCAGTGTTTCCAGAGAGTTGAAGTAAATCACATGTCACTGTATGCAACATGTCAACAATAAAATGATCTTACTTTCAGAACAATTCAAGTGAAATAAATTTATACATCAGCGGAAAATGCACTGATTCGAGATGACACAAACAATTCACTAGCACTCGTCCATCTAGGTCTTTTCAATAATAGCCTTAGGGCGTCATCATAAGTCACTGACAATTTCTGAAGACTGCCCTTTTTATAATTAGACCACAGATGGGCAGTGTACAAGGAAGCACAGTAAGCTTTAAACAAAGCCAATTTTACTCCAACGGAGCATGAACCAGATTTCCGTGCCAATACATTAGCTTGTACATACAACAGAGTCTATGGGTTTGTCTGGGTAATTGACACTATTGCTTACATCATTCCACTACTTATTGAAGCTTTTATTTAAAAAGTTTTGTAATATGTGAAGTATTGTCTATAACAGATGAACACTGAACTGAATATCAACTTGAATATCAACTTGAATATCTTACATATGTTATACATTTTACATTTGCCAAATTGTGACATATAATATGTTCATATTTTTAAAAAAAGTATCACTGACACTGTGATACTAAAGTCTTGCAGGATAATTACTCCAGATAATATTTTTCTCTTATTTGCTAAATAGACATATCAATATTCTTTTGTTAGATGTGTATCATGGTCCATCCATCCATCCATTTTCTGCCGCTTATCCAGGTCAGGTCACAGTGGCAGCAGATTCAGTAAGGCAGTCCAGACGTCCCTCTCCCCGGCGACGCGTTCCAGCTTAAATTCAAGGTTTCTTTCATGAAACAAAAATAATTCATTTACTCAGCATCAGAAACTGACAAATCCTCAACAAATCCTCTTTATTAATGCAAAAGAAGAAGAAGACCCTGCTAAATTATATGCAAATGAAGAGAGAAGATATTCTTTTGTTAGATGTGTATCATGGTCCATCCATCCATCCATTTTCTGCCACATATCTGGGGTCAGGTCGCGGTGGCAGTAGATTCAGTAAGGCAAAGAGACAAATCCTCTTTATTAATGCAAAAGAAGAAGAAGACCCTGCTAAATTATATGCAAATGAAGACAGAAGATATTTTGAAAATACACACATACTTTGTGGTAAATTGAAAGTGAAAAAATTTGATTGTACAGTGGATCATAAAATTCTTTTAGATGAAAAAAGGTTATTTTCAGATGACAGACACAACCTGAAGATACAGCACAAACCATGTCTAGTCTACAGACAGGTAGACTAAATGATCTACACTTCATGTTCCTCACATTAAAATATACTTTTATTTATTTACTGTATAGCACAGTCATAGAGCTTATTTTTTGTCTGAAGGCTGCCACATATCAACTACAATTAAAAAGGAAGCCTCAAACTTAGTTCCAGTCATTAATTAGATCACCACTGTAAAAAAGAACCATGAGCAACCCAATACACACCCCTCACAGCTCATTACTAGTTGACTTTTGCCTCTAACCTAACTGGGTCAAACTGACTAATTTGATATAAACACAGTCTCTCTGTAGGTGGCTATGGTACAGTGCTGTATAAATGTCAGTGGAGGAGTTCTTCACCTATGCCTTATCCATTTTCAGAATATCTCATTGTGTATTACCACAAAAATGGAACCATTAGATGGGCTCGCAGCATTGAATTAAACTAATTAAAAAGTTTTCAGCTTTGAACTTTGGAGTGTGAATTCAAGCTGTTGGCCAGTGAGAGTTTGCTGACCTCCAAAGAAACAGTTATCATGGTTAACCTCTCTTGTGCTCTTTCTCTCACTCTCAAACTCACATTCACAGTGATCTAATTTGTGTTTGCTCAAATAAGGTCTACAGTTTGGATATTAGATCAGTTCAGACAGATAACTAGATGAAATACCTAAAAAAAAAATCTTCATTTTGCCTCAAGCCAGTGTATTTGGGACAAAAAAAGGGCAAGAAAATAGTTTGTTTATTAAGATAAACCACCACAGCGGAAAGAAATCCAGAGGGCAGAGGCACTAGCTAACATAAACATAAATATGTGTATATGTGTGTTTTTCTCTGTGGTTTCCCAATCACTTCTGCTGTAGGATAACAGAGTCGGGAATCTCCTCATTCTTTTCTCACACATGTAAAGTGACAGAGCACGCAATAAGAGAAGGAAATGTCAAATGCTTTTTCAGATCATACAGAAGAAAGCATGAAGCCTCTGGCTAAACCAAGGCAGAAGACCTACCTAGACTCTGCTATACTTGTTCAGTGGAAACAACAAATCTATCAGTGCTGACGGGCCATGAACAAAAGTAATAAGGGGAGATAAATGAAGTTAACTATGAGGGAATGTTCACAGAGCTAAACGGTGGGGATGTCCCCCTCAGCAATTAGCTGGCACACCTGAGGTGCTGTTGCTTTGCCATTCTTGAATGTTCCCGAAGATGGCTTTAAATTAAGACCAAAAGCTTGAGAAAAATTACCACCACGCCTCTGTTGTTTTTTGGAGTAGCTTTACTCTTGCATGTGATCTCACTGGTTTCAGCATGGTGACATTGTAGCATATTTCATGATAAAGATTCTTCTGTCCAAGTTTAACATGGATTACATAAGAAGAAATTCTGCATACCACTTCAAAAGTGTTTCTTGGCTGTTGTCTTTTGTCAGGACAAACCCCAAATTACTTCCAGGTGGGCAAAGTGGTACCTTTTTCAGTGGTGGAAGTACTTATATCTTTATTTAAGTAGCAGTACCACAACGTAATGATCTTATTTGTGTGAAATTTGCATTTAGTTAGTAAGAGGTTTACTTTTTTCCTGAATTCATGATGATTTTCATGTAATGCTTTACAGGTTTGACTTTCTCTGATCAGAGTAAATTGTTCAAACTAGGACATTATAGGACTAACTCATTTTTTTCCCCCAATGTTTTGTCCAATAAGCCACAGAATGGGAAGGGATCAGGCATCAGGCCACAGGCTGCAGTGGATGAGGGGATGGGATTCCATGCACTGTGTAGATGGTCTTGGGTTTGTTGTGAGACGGACCAACAGTATTCTGGGCCCCTGTCAATTTTACATATCAACACCTACCGCAGGTTGATCAGGCAATAAACGTATTATACGGTTGTGGTGGTGGTTTAGGTCAGAGAGAGTACTGTTATTCTTCTGCCACTGACAAGTTCAGGTCAAATGGTCATTTCTCAAATAATGTTTTCCTGATGAACTCATTTCAAAAGTGTTATTTTTAGCATATTAGCATATTAACTGGTTTCACTCTGCATTTGTACCCACATTATGTAAACACAGTTTCTTTTGAATGTTGGAATAAGTGAAACCTAATTTGTTTAAGCAACTTTGGTGCATTAAAGACTACAGTGTTGGTAGTAGCCTAATTATTCCTGTATTTCAGACTGTGAGATTCCAGCCATTTTAAGGGCAACTTCAAAACCAGCTTTACTAGTTAACTTGAAAGAATATTAGTATGATACTAAAACACTGTCCATCTTGTTCTGTTGCTTGCCCTTTTGGTTTAAATTATTATTTTTTTGGCTTCACTGTAATATCCTATACTTTTACTGTGTTTTTTTTCTTACTTGGTGTTAAGATGAAAATTAAATTGTGATGTGGACCAGAGGTTTACAAAACAAAGTAACTCAGTCTTTTGTCTTTCTTTTCAGGAGAGAGGGCCTGTGGAGCACCCTCCACCACTCTGAGGACGGTGCTAGATCCAACAAGCCGCCTCAAATCCAGGCCGATCTGGAACCATTCACCGAGGGAGGCAACGATCCTGCAGTCTGAAGACAATGCAAGTCTACCCCCAAACAAACTCTAGGAATTTGGAAAGACTGAGTCTTGTCAACCTTCCTGAGAACAATGAGGTGAGAGAAAATCATGCTGCTCTGACATGCTGGTGTTAAACTCTTTAATTTTACTAGCGTTGTTAAACACATGTACTTGTGCTGAAAAAAAAACTTAGAAAAAATCAACTGGACTAGATTTCTAGGTCAAAGATGTTTCACCTCTCATCTAAGAGGTTTCATCAGTTCTGATGAAGAACTGCAGGCACCGAGATTCTAACCTTTGACCTTCCAGTCACCCCAGTCACTCTCCACACTTGGTGACAAATATTGTTTCAGTTGAGGGGGACCAGGTTCCAGATTTGGACAGGCATTGTGTTGGAGTACAGGCTATAGAACTGGTCTCTCCCTTGAATGGTGAAAAATGGGAAGCCCTGATCCAACCCCTTGTCTCTTAAATGTTCCACTATTGCAGAGCTGAACCAGACAGTTTTAAAGCTGTAATAACTTTATTACAGTAATATTTAGCAGTCTACAGGGGCAGAGGACATTACTTATCCTATGAATAGCATCTTAAATACTTTTAAACAATTGTGAATATTGCACTGTCGTAGTGGGTTGAAGTCTGCACCACTCTACCAACCAAAGGCAAATAATTACTGGCAAAGCACTACCTTACATCTTCTGCATGCTGTTTTAAATTGCATGTGGCTGGACACCCCCACAGTTATGAAGACTTCTATAGTCATGCAGCTTGCAAGTTGCAATGTAGTTGCATAACTGTGGAAGTGTCCAGGCACATGCAGCGCAATAGCCCATGGAAGATGTGGGGTACTCTGCATGGACAACTTTGACCCTGCCAGTAAGGATTTCCCATCTTACCCAAAAGAATGGCAGCCGGCTGAGCTGGGAGTGGCTGTGAAAACAAACAAAAAAAGGGTTTTGTAAGGCTTTATGTGATTTCATTAATGAACAATCTTGCCTGTCTCCATGTATATGTACTTAAAAATCAAGTGTGTGTATGGATGGTTGTCATCACTGTCATTCTTAGTCAGACGATCTGGTTGAGATTTGCCTAAGGGTGGAAAATGGCAAAAGCTTGTGTAGTAATCTGATTATTCACAGAATCAGAGTGTTGTTTTCTTTTGTTTGCCAGAGCGTGTTTTGTCTTTGTGGTGATGCATTGGGGTGTTTGTTTTCGTCACATGGTAGATCATTAGGAAATTTCATGGTTTGTTGTGATGGGTTGAAATATGCAGTTGCACAGTGTTATAACCGTTTTATATGGGTGTTGAGGAATTTATTGTTCGTATCTCATGTTCTATTATTTCGCAATGTTTTGAGTGTACCACAAAAGAAGAGAACCTAAAAAAAAGAGAAGAAGACATTCCCAACAGACCCTCACAATACATTTGGGTCTGCCGAGCCTGTCCAGCTTCCTCCCCCGCCATCAAA
Organism: Monopterus albus; assembly: GCF_001952655.1. NCBI lineage: Eukaryota > Metazoa > Chordata > Actinopteri > Synbranchiformes > Synbranchidae > Monopterus > Monopterus albus. Next base: position 15,218 of record NW_018128560.1, read on the forward strand.
TCCAGCTCACCACCAGGTGGTGATCAGTTGACAGCTCCGCCCCTCTCTTCACCCGAGTGTCCAAGACATACGGCCGGAGGTCAGATGAAACAACCACAAAGTCGATCATCGACCTACGACCTAGGGTGTCCTGGTGCCATGTGCACTGATGGACACCCTTATGCTTGAACATGGTGTTCGTTATGGACAAACTGTGGCTAGCACAGAAGTCCAATAGCAAGACATCACTCGGGTTCAGATCGGGGGGGGCCGTTCCTCCCAATCACGCCCCTCCAGGCGTCACTGTCGCTACCC
>NW_018128560.1:15567-15805 GCF_001952655.1 Monopterus albus
TTCCAGGGACTCCAAGAAGGCTGGGTACTCTGCACTGCCATTCGGCCCATAGGCACAAATGGCAGTGAGAGACCTATCCCCGACCCGAAGGCACAGGGAAGCGACCCTCTCGTTCACCGGGGTAAACTCCAACACATGGGGGCTATAAGCAAGCTCACCCCAGCCCACCGCCTCTCACCGCGGGAAACTCCAGAGTAGTGGTGAGTCCAGCCTCTCTTGAGGAGTAAGGTTCCAGAGA
>NW_018128560.1:16007-19704 GCF_001952655.1 Monopterus albus
TTCAAGCCCCAACCCCGGGCCTGGCTCCAGGGTGAGGCTCCGGTTGTGCCATGCCGGGCAACGTCACGGTCCTTGATTTAATTCTATTCATAAAGGGCTTTTTGAAGCGCTCTTAGCCAGACTCGTCACCTAGGACCTGCTTGCCTTAGGAGACCCTACCAGGGGCATATAGCCCCCGACAACATAGCTCCTAGGATCACTCGGGTACTCAAACCCCTCCACCAAAATAAGGTGCGGTTCAAGGAGGGGAGTTGTGTTTATTTTTAATGTATATTCTTATTTACACTCTACAGCACTTTGGTCCACCTTGGTTGTTTTTAGTGCTTTATAAATAAAGATGGAATGGAATGAATAATGTAGCATTACTTGCCATGTGAATTGTTGCCCAGATGTCAAGATCTGCTACATCATCCATCTGTAGTACAAGTCCATGAAGCTTTGGGTTCTCCTTCACTGGATTGTGTGGGTCTGAGTTCTGGACTTGACGTACAAGTGCACTGCATTCAACCACAAATACAATGTACTGTACAATGTATTGTATATGACCTGTGTTTTTGATTTTCAATAAACTTGACTTTCACTATACGTATATACTGGCTTGAATAGTGGTTGCCACAAACAGGACACGTATACTGGGGGAAAAAGAAATAAATGGCTGGTGGTGACACCTGGTCTCCATAGAGGCTCTTGCACAGACAGCTTCCTCCACATTTTGCTTTTCTGCTTCAGGTTCACCCATTTGTTAAATGTGCATGAAACAAACCTCTATTATTACGTTATATTAATTAAATTAAGAATGAACCATCCAATCTTAACAGACCACTATGTGTGATGCTTCATGCAACATACCTGGCACTCATTTTATTTCATACAACACACCGATAAATGGTGTTTTAACAGAAGCCCAGCTGATCATATGCACCAATATACAGAACTCTAATCTACTTCACATTCAACACCCACATCTGGTTACGTACTACCCACAGGCATCATTAGACCCCTTTTACTGGAGCACGTTGCCCACTAAAACTGACACGGAGTTTCAACTAGCTCCAACATTTGGCAGTGGATTAATTTAGATCGATAATAATAATAAAATTGTGTTCTAATCCAGAATGTCAAAGCGAAATACAAGCTGAGGCGCATTTGTCAGGCTTCACACACAAACCCATGATGGACTTCTGTACATCAATGCATGTGATCAGTTGAACTACTCTTAAAACTCTATTTACTACATGAAATAAAATAAATGCCAAATATGTAGCATCACATGTATTGGTCTATGTTAACTCTGGACCGTTCTTTCTGAATTTAATGATTATGACATATTTGAAGCTCTTGTCACACAGTCCTAATGATGTCTGTCTGATGCTCATTTAACAAACCAACCTGAGGCAGGAAGGTAAAGTGTGGAGGAAGATGTGGAACAGGTGTGTCACCACCAGCCACCTACTGTGCAGTACAATTCTGAAGTAGTTGGACCATCAATATGTTATGGGACCTTATGAGTTACTAAAAATGATTAGATTGTTTTACATTTCAATTAATGAATTGTTGATAAATTAACTTGTGAAAGTTTAAATTTGACAAATCAAATTGAGGCGGCTTGACAATCAAATTAGTTACTAGTGTGAAATGCAGAAGAGTGTAAAGAAATGTGCAATGCAGGGTCAGACTTTTACACCATAAAATCCTGTTGAGAATGTTCTTAATGTATGTTGAAGTAAATATTTTAGCAGTAGTAAAAGTAGTTATTTCAGTAGCAGCAGTATGGCTGTGGAAGGGAAGTTCACAAACCAGTGAATAGCACATTTCATTCATGCAGCAGACATTAAGGAAAAAGAATTGTGTGATTTGAGTAATGGGGGTCCTGTGCCCCAGTAGAGCTTTATGTCTAGCAACGCCCCTGGTACTAGCCAACTAAACTAGAGAGAATCATTCTCTCCATGGTTAATAGCCAGGCCACCATTCTTTAACATGAAGTTATATCATTAAATCCTGGCCTTGCTTCCACTGGCAATGCTAACGCTCTACATTAACATTCAGTTCTGGCTAATGCTTTGTGACAAAGTGGGTGAGAACTCTCCATTTATCCCCAGTTATTTTATGTATGTCCCTCATTTTTTTAACCACACTTTTAAAATGTTTGTTTAGCTAAAAGTCCACGTTTAATCAATAACATTGCAGGCACATACTGTCCTGGGTTTGTTTGTGTTTGGCATTATGTTTTGTTACAGTTATCACCAATATCTTTGGTTAAAGTAGAACACAGTTACAATTACATTATTGTGTGATTTAGATACAAGTTGTAAAAATTAATTTGTAGCCTTTGTGTTTATACTCACCATTCTTCCAGAAGACAAAAGGAGAAGGCATTCAACTTCCTCATTTTATACACTCTCTGACATCATTGATGACGTTGTGGGGTTGGCCAGGTGTGTCAGACACACGAGGAATTCAACTCTGGTACACTACAATATGAAAGTCAACTTGCACTGATCTCAAATTTTCCAGAGTTAATCCATTAGAATCTGCCTTTATTAATGAAAAGGAACATACAATTTACATGATTGTGTAGCTGTAAGTACATATATGATTCAGACAACATCAGAATCATAACAACATTGATGGTGCCATAGAAAAGGAGACGTGGCACAATGTCAGAAATCCATAAGCTTGGCACACATGCTCATCTAAGGTTTTTTTCCTCTCACTGCTCTTGAAATTGTAAGCCTGAAATGAGCAAACCTATAGAACAGAGTTTGCAGGCAGAAACCTCAAAGTAGGTGCATACAAGATCAGGATTACAGGTGCAAACCAAAATGTACAAGCATAAAAGATAAGCTACAATAAGATGAAAGTTACAATAAGACACAAACCCGTTTTCAAGCACATCTTTTTTTGAATAATTTTATATTCCCCATGGTACTTCATGGTCTCCGGGAGGAGTGTCCACAGGGTCCAATGTCTCCACAGTGGCATCAGAGGAAACTGGCTAAAAGCTTGAGCAATTTGGAGGAAATTCTCTTATCATTATCATCATTGCTATAAAGATCAGTTTAATTTGGATTTTTCACCTTTTTTTTATATTTATCATTTGTTTCATAACCTGCCTTTTACAGTGTATTGAAACAAGCAGACCAAGAAGATTTAAGATTGTGATTTTCAACAGTTTTCACCATAATTTAGTCAGTGAAGCTACAACATATTAAAAGCATCATTTAGCATAACGTTTCTTTCTACTGTAGAACCAGTTAAAAACAGAACATGCTGTATTTATACCTTTTGTTACTTTGAAGCCGAATTTGGCCAACAGCTGAGGAGGTCACACCACCTGATATTCAAATGGCAATGCTATTTTCTACCTTCACTGGATCCATGTATGTGTATGGCACTTTCAGACCATTGTTTCTGGCTTTGATGACTGCATTCAACACTTCAAGTTCTGCCTGAAAACACTTTATCAGCATACGTGGAATGTCTTCAGTGAAGTGGTCCTCCTGGTACTGGCCAAGAGGGACCTGATGAGATCAGCAATACAATTAAGATTTTGTTTGTTGGTTTAAATGTTTATCAAGCGTAAACCTTTGGCAACATAACATACACATTTCATGGTTACTTACAAAGTCTGAGGACTCCTTGCTGAGTAGCCACAGGACAGACATGATCTGCACTGTTGCGTTGACATCAGGGAATG
>NW_018128560.1:35834-36770 GCF_001952655.1 Monopterus albus
ATCTATGGTGGCAAATCTCTGTGGAATTCCTGAGACGAAGAAAGGATACGCTTCATTACTTAAAGATGTAGCCATCCACTTCAGAGAACTAAAATAAACTTTGTTTTGTGATTGCATTACAATGGTACACAAATGTGCATATAAAGTACAATTTATTTATCATAAAGACTGAGTGTTTGTTAAAAGCTCACCTGTGCTTGTTTGAGAAAGGAATCCGTGTTCAAAAATGTCCGAAATCCACTTCTGCAGCTCAGAATCTTGTTGGACCTCAGTGTCATTTCTGTAGTAGTATGTGATTATTCTCTCCACAAAACTATGAGAAATGTGAAAAGGTGTTGAAAAAACACATCCACATTTTACAAGCAATTATAGAGGGGAGCGTGGGGCACAACCTAACATTTTGTTTTTTGTGGAATAATTTTAAAAATATTCAAGTTGGAACAATCATGTTTTAATTCAAGCAACAAACACATCTCTGCCTCAAATGAACGCTTGATGACCCATTGGCCAAAGACTTTTTAAATATTATTGACTCTTTTAAGCTCACTAAGTCGGTGCATGGCCCTACACATGAGCATGGACACACACTGGACCTTGTGATCTCACATGGACTTCCTGTTTCCATTACCGAAATATGTGACTCTCTTTTTTCAGATCACTTGTCTGTTTTAGTTAATGTTGCTGCTCTGTCACTGGTAGACAAACCTTCTATTGCTGCTGCTTTTAGATGTACAATCACTTCTTCACCCCAGATTATTTTATTGGGTCTTCTGTTTCACACATCCACTCAATGTCTAAACAACAGTTCACTTACAAGAATCCTGAGGAACTACTGAGTTCATTAATGAGCACTTGCCAGGATATATTGGATTTTATCACCCCTCTTTGACGCAGTCCAGCCAAGGCGCAAACACGGTGGCACAGTGGTTAGCGCCG
>NW_018128561.1:0-6743 GCF_001952655.1 Monopterus albus
GGGAAGAATTTTAACTATTAACCACTTAATATGAACAGTGTCATATTAAGATAAGGATTTCCAAACAGTGTTTGTGCTGTAATCATATAGCAACCTTAATATTCCATATAGTGTATAAAGATACTAGTGTTTTCTACAATATATATATTCTTGTGTGCACAGTGAAAAGTGTTAATGCCTGAAGTTTCAATGTCTCATACAGTTAATATCTAACACATTTTAGAATGAGTAAATGAAAAGCATTATACAGATAAGATGTTTTTAAAGATGCAACTAATGCTAAATAAACACACAGCTAACAACTGTTTTTAAAAGCATTGAAGATGTATACCAAAAAACGATTTGCATGATTGTTTTTAAAGTAACACTTTAGAATGAATAAATGAAAAGCATTATACAGATAACAAAATGTTTTTAAAAATACAACTAATGCTAAATAAACACAGGGTTAACAACTGTTTTTAAAAGAAAAAAAGCATTGAAGATGTATACCAGAAATGGGCTACATGTTTTGTTTCTTAAAGTATAACAAGAAAAAGCACACACATGCCTAAAAAGCTAGATGCAAATTAAAGCACACCAACACCACACCCAGCTATCAGCAGCAGCAGTTGTTATTCTTTACCCTCCCAAAAGTCCACAGCTTCTTGCAGGTTGTCAATTTTTACCATAGAGTCAAACACATCTCTGTGTATCTCATTCAGATCGGACTGCGAATTATCATGATCTTGTAACCACTCCAAAATGCTCTCCGTGGCATCTCTTACTTCAGAGGTGCTGGATGTCACATTGTATTTCCCCAGCAGCTTCAAGGCAGCAGTGATGAAACGGCTGGTGAGCACACGTTTCTTGAGATCATCCTGATGTTCCACCAGGAAAGAATTGCTTATCCCGTACAGACAGCTGTGCTGGACCTGGCTCGGATGTGACACCTGACACTCGTAGCAGACAAATTCGCTGAGCTCACCGATTGCAATATGCAAAACACGGCTCACGTAGGCTTTCAGTGTGTCCCAAAACACCTTGCGTGTGGGTCTATCCACCTCAGGGGCTTTGGTGTCCTGCTCCTCAGGTATTGTAGTGAGGTCTTGTGGTGGTAGTGGAGCCTCTGAGGGTGGCCAGAACGGTTGAAACCCCTCATCGGAGTGATAACGTTGGTTAACAGCTCGCAGCATCTCAGCCAAGGATTGACTTGTACCGGAAGAAGAAGCCATGGTGTGCAGATGAGGTAGTCTGGTTGTCAAAGGGTAAATGGCTACTGACAGCTGCACCCTCTATTTATTCTCCTGGAGGTGGGCTGGGGGTGCCAGAGTGGGCGGGGTTCAGTTACTCAAACAGAACTCGTCTCACCATAACAACCTCTTGCCACGCTTGACTCGTATGAAACAGGTCAGTAATCTCATCTTCCCATCTTCTAAATATTTCCAACCAGGTTTGGCATGGCATGTATAGGGTCAGGTGCTAAAAACCACACTCGCTGTTGAACCGCTTCAAAGACATGGTGCCGTTTATGTCACCAGGTGAATGAGCTGTGATCTTGTAGTACCAGCGACCGGACGGTGTACTTTGTGTCTCCCAAACAGCTTTAAACAACTCAGCATTTGACCGCTTCTTGCCTAAAACCTCGATCAGTCGCACCTTCATGCTTTTGGCCTGCTCCATATAACGAGGCATTTTCTTATCCGGCTGTCCATCATAATCCTCGCCATCATCAACATCACGTCCTGAATTTTCAAAACACTCCTTAAGGTATTCTATAACCAGACATTTTAGAATACCCCAGTCGCTAGCTGTGATGGGGGATGTGACAGTGTCAGGGCTAAAAGTCTCGCCCTCCTCTAGCTGGTAAAATGACAACTCTGCAGTTTCGTACAGAAAAATATAACCGAAATAGCCTGTCTGCAGTTTGATTTCACCTCGAAGCAAAGATGCAGGTGGCTTCTGGACTCGGACAAGATGCATGGTGGCTTTTTTTGGTGCGTTGAGTAAATCCGTTTGCTCTGTGATAATCACAGGAGTGTTACTGATGACTCCGTCCATTTTCTCGCGATGAAAAGAAGGAGTAGTCATTTTTGTTTTTCTCAGAGGTTAATACAGCTTATTTTGATGCATGAAAAACTTTTTTCACTCTAGAAGTCTATAGAAAACAGTCTTTTTGTAAAGAGAGAGGGTGAGTAAAAAAAAAAGAAAAAATGAGGTAAGAAAAAACGTTTACTGCGCTGTTATCTCTGGTTACAGAAAGGGGCCGCTAACCGCAACGGAGCGGTTGGGGGCGGGCATGGAAAGCATGCACAAAGCGAACCGTGACAGAGGGGGGCATTAAAGAAAGGTATGTGTTCACTTCTAACCGCTGAAATGTATGTTCAAAAGATAATGTACTAAAAACGCTATTCATTGACAGTTGTTTATGGAGATAAAATACTATCAAAAATGTTACAAATGCGTGTTTAATGTTTTGTCTGTAACAAGCGATTTGTGTGTGTGTCATGAGGATCACAAATGCGTGCTGCGCAATCTGCACGTATAAAGCCATTTGTGTGTGTGTGTGTGTCATGCTGTTCACAAATGCATGCTGTACAAACTGCACATAAAACACATTTTACAAATGCTTAAAATCGATTTTTTGTGTGCAGTTCTTTAGAATGTACATACACATTGTTACCTACGCATGCGTGGATCGTCTAACACACACGAATCACCTTCCGCGCACACACGGATTTTTGAGAGTGTTATTCCGCACTCAAAAGTCCACGATCCACGAATGTACGGTGCATTTAAGGACACGTGGAAAACTCGGACATCTGAGTTTCCAAACCTGTTTCCCAAACAAAAGTATTTACACAACGCTATTTTATGTGCAGTTTGTACAGCATGCATTTGTGAACAGCATGACACACACACACACAAATGGCTTTATACGTGCAGATTGCGCAGCACACATTTGTGATCCTCATGACACACACACAAATCGCTTGTTACAGACAAAACGTTAAACACGCATTTGTAACATTTTTGATAGTATTTTATCTCCATAGTTGTTTGCCGTTCTGACTTGTCACAGAATATAAAAACGCTGTTCATTGACTGTAGTTTGACATTTTTGTCTTACTACTCTTTTTGTGCAATAGAAAACACTGTTCATCGACAGTAGCTCGATATTCTGTCTTGCTACTTCTTTTTTGCAACAGTAAGTAAAAATGAACAAGTGAACCACTGTTAGGTGTTTATTCCACACATCATTTTACAAGATCAAGCTACAACCAATATCAAATACAGTTATATACTTATCTACATAACCATACATAACCATAGGCGTGTACACAGTGTAACTTCTGTTTGTTTATCTTTTCAGATGCAGTTAACCACCCTGATCAATGGCTGCAAATACGTCATGACTTCCTTATCTTCATCAGCAGATGCAGGGGGGTTGGAGGGTACACCCAGGGACCATGTGGGGACCACGTGGAGACCCCGTGGGACCGGAAACCGGAAGGCGGGACTAAGGACCTGAAGAACGATTCTGATTGGCTGAATTGGGACTAAGGGGGCGGGGCCACCTGTCAAATTATGTTTGATGAAAGGTGGTACCTTACTTGTGTGCCCTATGTCTGCCAAAAGAATAGTGGAGAGAGAGAGCGGGGGAGAGAGAAAGAGAGAGAGGTGGCATGGAGCATACCTAATGATTTTAAACAATAATGCATAGGTCCATTTGCCATTGGAGTTGACACAGATTAAGAGCCATGTACTGTTTAATTTTCTGAATTCTGAAAACGGCCTATAGTCAAATTTGTTAATTTGCTTAGTTCATTCATCACTTCTTCTTCCACACTGTTATCGGACTGTATGTCCCTGGGAGCTTGCTAACACTAACTGGCAAATGGGGGGTATTGCGCAAAAGTAGAATTATGAAATCCAAGATAAGACAAGGCAAGGCTTGACCTAGTCTCAAGATCTCAAGATTTTTTTTTTGCCATTTATGCATAAACAGACTAGGCATATAGGAATTCTTTGGTGTCAGGTAAGGAGTCAAAAGCTAGAAGGAACACTTAGTCTTAAAATCAATAGTTACAGAGAGCGACAAAGTATTAAAACATAATACACAAAAATAGGGAACTAGTATTTCCCACAGTGAACTTGAAACATCGCACTTAAGTAATTCACATGGTGGAGTTGGATATGTCATTATGCTTGGTGAGATAGTAAGGGGTTATTGCACATATATTCTCACATTTTCATATTTGCCATCAGTCTTATTGCAGCAGTTGTAAAGTCTTGTTCTCTGTGTGATGATACTGTCCGCCCTGCTGTGCCTGAGGCTGTAGGTGCAGTTTTTGTGTCTGAGCAGGCAGCAGAGGGGAGGGGTTCTTCCTGAAGTCTACTATTATTTCCTTTGTCTTGTTTATCATCACTCACATTAGTTTCACCTGCTCCCGATTGTTTGCACCTGTTTTTCACCACATTATAAGCAGCCTTCCCCCACAAGTCACTTGCCAGATTGTTCTAGACTCCAGCTCTGACTTTCCAGCATTTTTTGCTTTTGGTAATTCCCTTTTTTTGACCCGGATCGTGTACTGTTACAATTCTATTCTGCCTTACCCTCTTACTTCAGACTGCCTACTGTGTATGATTTATCGGACTTCCCTTTGGACAACACATTTTGGATTCCTTTGATGTATATATTTGCTGGCTCTGATCTTGGACTGTTGTACCGACCTGTAAGTGCGTTTTGTGTTACACTGTGTCTTGTCTTGTTTTTGTTCAGCGTTAGTGCTCTTATTAAAGAGATGGTTTTGTTTAACATATCCTTGTCTGGCCATTTAATTGAGTTCACCCACGACATTTTCGGCAGCATCATGCGCCAATCCTGACAGTACAATTTGGCCAAAATGAACTCAGCCAGCGAGGTAAAGGAACTGTTGGAGCTGTGGATGAAACTGAACAGTTTCTGCCACCAGCTATATGAGCTTCAGCATCCAGCGGAGTGCACACGACTGTGTGCATATGGAGGCACTGATCCGAAAACGGTCTCATCTGGCGCACCTCCCGGAGACAGAGGACATGCTACTCCAGGTGAGGGAACTACGAGAGGAGGCCCTTTTGGACTCTTACCAGTTGGACGAGTTGCCTTGGGACAGTCTACATCCACATAACCTGTGGCATGTAAGTCACTCCCGTGCCCCCTGCCCACAGACACTCAACTCCTCCATCAGGGTAGGGGTGTACTCCCTTACTCGTGAGTCCCAGCCCAGGGAACCTGCCTGAGCCCAGCAGAAGCCCAGGACATTTTTTTGGAACTAAAAGACCAGATGACCGATCAACTCTCCCCCCCCCCAAAGTAGTTACTTTTTTAAAGTTGAGTTGTTTCATGTTGTCGTGGCTAGAGTGTGATGCCGACTAAATTAATTCAGACAAATCATCCCAATTTAAATGATCATTTAATATTACAATTATTCTGAATAGAGTAGTAGTTAAATAATCTGGTAGTGAACAGAGACCAGAGTCACTCCTCCTGCCGTGAGATAGATTTAGTATTAAATAAGAAGATTATCAAAAGTTACAGTTGGGAGACTTAACACTTCTACTAATTATAAAAACAGAAATCATGAAGTTGACTTGATCTGCTTCCAAACCTGAAATGATGGCACCTCCTGAATCTCTGTGCTGCACGGTTTCCAGGGAGTGCTGATGTTGAGGGAGAAACGGTAAAGGGTTGTAGAGGTTCCAAGGTCCAACTTTGATATGTACACGGTCAGCAAAGAGCCTATAAACACAGTGCAAAGTGCCAAATTTTATAGTCATGGAACAGGCTGAAAATAAGGAGTAGTAGTGTTGAATGTTTTACTTGTTTGGTTGGTGCCCGAATTTGGCTTCACTGAGCTCCGAGGAACAGCAGAGGTTGTTGAGCTGGTGGCCTGTTGATGTGTAGAAAACTTAAATGCTGATGAGTACGTGTGGGTGTTCAAAGCGTGGGGCTTTTCCATGAACACACCTGCAGGACACAATATGCATCTCAGATATTTTTGGTATGATTAACTGGTGAGTAGTCCTCCATCATGGACGCAGTCTCACCTGAGCACATGGGGCAGGAGATGCCTTGACCACTGAGGTTGCTCCTCAGTGCCAGCAGAGTCTGGAGGTTCGTGTCCGGGCGGAAGAGTAGAGGGGCGTGAGTGGCAGGCCTCAGGAGACAGCAGCACCCGGCCGATAACAACAGAAGGACTCTGTTCCCCTTGTTAGATAACAACACAGTTTGTCAGTGTTCACAGAGATTCAGGTGAAAACCCCAATTTATATTATATTGATTATTGTTTGATCTATTTGTTTACTCTTTAATTTGTTCTGTTTTGGGGAAATTCCTGAATGACCCCACTTTTTTGGGCAATCACAATCAAGGCCTGCTGTGAACCTGATTGTAGAAGACAAACATAGTAAGAATCTTGAAACTGAACTTAAAATATAACATAGCTGTAACACAAACATTTGTAATGTAACTAAACTACTTGTATAAAAGCTCTAGCCAAAAATCTTCTGCTGAGAGATGAGCTGAGAATATGAAAATACTCAGTGACAATTAAGTAGTGAATATATAAATGGCAAGATACTAATAACTGCTATGCATGAATTGTGTACAGTATGAATATATAAAAATATAATGTCCAAGTCCATTGTCCTATGATCAGTTCCGTGCGGTTTCATTTTGTCACCACCTGTTTTCTTCCATCCTCATCGGCTGCAATGTCTCT
>NW_018128561.1:12716-14227 GCF_001952655.1 Monopterus albus
ACTTCATACTTTGAAATATTTATCTTTATTCTGAAAATCTTGCCCCATTCAAATGAATACGGACATTTTTACTGATGCATACTTTCAACTATTTGAGGTAGCAAAATGTTCAGCTCTTCAAGGACATTCATGCTTCTGTTCAGAGTTTTTCTAAACTTCTTACTTTTTATAATATTTAGCTTTATTCTGAAACTTTTGCACCATTCAAATGAATGGGAAAACTCTACTTCAGCATAGTTTCAGCTAGAAAAGTCATTCAGGTGTCAAAATGTTCTGTCTTTTCAGGGCAATCTTTCAGCACTCAGCATCCACACGCATTTTCTTCAGAAAATGCATTTTTCCAGTTGTTGAATTGCCGTCCGTACTGGGATATATTGCTGTGGGGTGCCGGTAAGACCATGTGACAAGTTTTATGTCAAATTTGATCTCTGATTGGCTCTCCTCAAATTTTCTGTGTGAGGGGAATTTGAGGGCAGGCTATAGGATTGCCATTACTAACATTTCCATATATGACTAATTAACACTAACTGCATGTGATTATGTTCTATGATTGTTGTGTTAAATGAAACAACCTATTGGGATTGAAAGAGGAAAAAAATTATAAATTGTTAGACAAAGGATTGAGCAATGTGAAATTATGGGTTATAAAGATATCTGCATTTGATTAAATTTAATGGTAAGGCTGTATAGCAGAAGTCTGTCCCATACATGGGTTCTACAGTTTAGGATTTGCCTAAAAGGTTTTTTGGTGGGGACTGCAGCTTCAACACGAGAAGAAACGCAGACGTTTAAGTGGACTGCATGATGAGACTGTGAAAATATTGCTGGATGCTGAAAAAAAAAAAAGTCAACAGTGGGGTGAGGTGAAGGAGTTGGAGGATGAGATAAAAGGTGCAACAGCCAGTGGGAGGAGAGTCAAGACCATTTCGATGTGAAGTACTATCCCTTCCCCGGTCATTCACCTGACCCTGGCAGGGTGTCCACTCCCAAAGTAACATCAGAAGGTGAGAACAGATATGACCTCAGAGGAGTGAAATTGAAGCTCTCTCAAGCTACACAGAAAGCTCTGACATCACATCAACTTCAAGGGGTAGATTATTCCTCACCGGAGGAAGAAAGGGGAAAAATGGATGCAGTGATTACACTCAACACTGGCAAAGAACAAGGGCGTTTAGCTGTGACTGACGGGGGTCAGAATTCCCACTTTTGGGAAAAGGGGCACAGTTACATAATGTGCCCTGGCCGATGTTGAGGGCTTGGTGCAGCGCCTCCCCCGTCTCCAAGTTGGTGCTGGAAAATGGAAAGATGAAAATGCTGCTGAGTCGACACAGCAATGCATGAGTGTTGCCAAGTCCTGGCATGAAATATAAATGCATGCAACAATATTAGGTGGCCCGATGTGTTAAAATGGTATTTCCTCGGGCAGCAGATATTGTGATGATGTGAAGCACATGTCAAAAGACATGAGCCTGCAGCATGTATGGTATAAATGCGCAGTGGAGCCTGTTGCT
>NW_018128561.1:14919-20324 GCF_001952655.1 Monopterus albus
GTGTGCTGTAGTGCACATTGCACTTGCTCCTGTCTCGCTTTCAACTTCTATCAACATAGCCGCTGCTTCCCTCACTGACGCCATCCTGTCTGGGCCAGCTTCTCTGCAGCAACAGTCTCAACTCACCTCAGCTCATCACTCGACTCAGCAGTTCATCTCCAGCAGTTCATCTGTCCGGCACCATAACGTGTGGGCCAGCTGATCTGCAGTATTTCTCTACTCACCTCAGCTTGTTACTCGACTGAGCAACCTGTCTCCAACAACTCATCTCTCTGGTGTCACCACCTGGTTCATCCCGAACACTGATCCACCGTCACCAGGCACATACAGACCAACTTCCCCTGTCAGCTGCCAGTACATCAACACCTATCATCGTCAGTACTATATCCCATCGTGACTCTGTTGTTGCAATAAAACATTGTTTTCTCACTGATTTCTGCAATTCGGGTCCTGCTCTCTTTCTCTTCCTCTCTCTCCTCTGGGCTCGAGACAGAGAGAGAAAACGTAACAGAACAACAAGTGGAGGTGAAATTTAAACCAGGTTGTAGACCTCCATGGAGACTGAAATATCCACTGAAACCTGAGGCAGAGCCAGGCACTGAGCAAACAGTATGGGGCCTGCTGGAACAGGTATAGCTTAAAAAATCCCAAAGCCCATAATTGTTCAATGCATTTTTACCTTTTATTGACTATACAATATTGTAATAAAGGACAACTTCTGGTTTGAAACAGGATACAATATTTCAGCAAAGAGGCAAGTGAAAATATTGCTGGATGCTGAAAAAAAATAAAGGTTCTGACAAAGAGAGCTTCCATGCCTGGCAAGTGACTACAGAACAGATTAAATTGCCAGCAGTGGTGGTTGAGTTTGGAGAGTGGTTCAACAGTCACCTGTGGGTATATTGTGATGTCCAGGTGTAAATTTGGCCATATACTGTACCATAAGATTGCAACAGATGGCCTCGCTGAAGAAATCACTTTATAGTATAACAATATACACAAAAATGTGCACACCCCATGTGCAACATTAATATCTTAACACATTTAAACCCGTACCATCTTACAATAATTGCATTAAGATGAAGTGTTGGGTGTTTTATTTTAAGTTAAAACAGAGGGGTTGGACAACCCTGAAAATGCAGGCCTGAAACTACAAAAGTCCAACAGAAGTGAGCACATCTATGATCGGTGCAACAAAGGTTCTGGCACCTGTGATTTGAGAGAGCAGAGATGAATGACAGTGCAGTAGAAATAAGCACAGTGTCAGAGAGAGGACGCCTTTAGTACAACTTCCCCTTAGAGAGATGGGAAAAGCTGCTGAGCTCTGGCAGCTCTCTGATAAAAGCTCTCTGTCATTTGACTTTTGTAGCTCTTCTAACATTTTCCCTTACTTAGAAACTAATGGTTGTCTTCTGTTCTGTGAATCAGAAATTGCATACATCACTGTGCTGATGAGTGATTATTTAATTATGTACTACTGGAAATAATAATCTTTTAATACATTTTTTAATTTTTTTTTATTGATTGTAAAATAACATAACAAATGTAGAAAAAGCATACAGCATATTTAAGTTGTCCAGCTGTTTAGATGGTATCATTATATTGACTGGAAAGATATAAAAAAAAATAGTGATGTTGATCCTCTGATTGACAATAAATCTATATGAGAATATTTTTCAAAACAAACTATTGCTTTAAGCTTGGGACAAACCCTAAGTCCAGCGGAAAGCTACAAAGAGTAAACACCCCATAAATAAACTACATGTATGCAATTAAGTGTAGTCAGGAGTGTAGCGACTTGTACATTGGTGAAACTAAGCAGCTGCTGCACAAATGCATGGCCCAACACAGGAGGGCCAACTCCAGTGGACCAGAGTCATCAAATCATCATCAAATTTTATTTGTATAGTGCCAAATCACAACAAAAGTCATCTCAGGACACTTTACAAAGTAAGGTCTAGATCTTACTGTTATCACTATTATTACCGAGGGAAAACCCAACAAATCCCCCAAGAGTCAGCAGTCCACCACCTCCTAAAGGACAAAGGACATTCTTCTGAGGACAGTGAAGTCCAGATACTCTCCAGAGAACATCACTGGTTTGAGAGAGAAGTCAAGGAAGCTATTTTTGTCCAAATAGAACACCCCTCACTAAATAGGAGTGGTGGACTAAGACACAACCTGTCATCTACAACTCTGTTTTGAGATCTTTGCCCAAACATGCCCACCAGGACAATAGGAGTCGGTCCATAGGTGAGGGTTCAAAGACGGGTAACAACGCTCACTGATACTGGGCTATGATGACTCAGTCGTTAGGGGACGTTGTTGGTCATCAAACGAGTGAAACACCACCGATGGGGATAAATATCTCTGGTTCAACGCCAGTCGGGCAAAACTGATGAAGCCTCTTGGATGAGAGGTGAAACGTCTTCAACCTAAAACCATGTCCAGTTGATTTTTTTTAAACATTTTTCAACTAAACTATATGTATTTATTATGTATAGCTAAAAAAATCCCAAAGGCCATAAATGTTCAATACATTTATGGCCTTTTATTGACTATAAAATATTGTAATAACGGAAGGCAAAGGAGGGAGGGTGACTGTGGTTCAGTGGGTAGAGCAGTCATCTCCCAACCAGAGGGTTGGAGGGTTGAATCACGGTGCCTACAGTCCACATGTCAAAGTGTCCTTGGGCAAGACACTGAACCCCCAAGTTGCCCCTGATGGTTAGAGCTATCGGTGTGAGTTGGCACCGCAGATGGCTGCCTCGGTTCTGCACCGGAACCAAATTTCTTGTGTGTGTGTGTAACATGCTTGGCCAAATAAAGGTGATTATCCTGATTATTATCCCTATCCAGAGGGTATCCTGTGTTTTAAGGTCAAAAGGTGCCGAGACTTTAGATGTTTGCTTATATAGACTGGAAAGGTATTAAAAAGGGTGGTATTGATCCTCTGGTTGACAGGAAACAGTATAAGTCCACAAAATGTTAAACTATTGCTTTAAGCTTGGGATAAATCCTAAAACCAGTTGACACCATTGGACAATATTTCAGCAAACAGGCAAAAGCAGAATAAAACTTGCTAATAACAGAAAAGCTCTGCCAATAAAGTGCTTTTGGGATTTCGATATTTATAACAGAACTCAACAGGATCATGGTAGGACTGTGAACAATGTCAGCCTCCCTCTGGAAGTTGATATGCATTTGATAAAACTTGGAGGATCAGCATCATGTGTTTGTCTGTTATCAGTAAATTATTAAGGAAGAACAAGTACATAACTTTCATGATTCAAGGATCCAGCTGATCAGATCATTTTAACAGTAAATGGTTTTCCATGTGTGATACACTGGTAATCAAATTATTTAAACCTCCCCAGTGGATCAAATCTTATGCAGCTCTGTAGAAATCATTTTCACCCTCCCCTACAACACAAAACCAGAAACCTAAAACTAGACCAAACAATGTTTTGTAAGACTGAGGGGAGGTCAGTGTGGCTGTTAATTCCAGAGGACAAAGCAACACAAAATACAGCATCTCTCAGTTAGCATATTTGTTTAAAAATATCAGTAGCACTTTTTTACTAGGCCTGATTTCTGGGTCATGTAAATGGTTGACTCAGCATTAACAAGCTCAAAGAGATTTCCTTTAATAGAGTAAAGGCCTCATTTCAGTCACTGCACACTGACTCTTTACAGTATTTTGGTCTGACGGGAACCAGGCTTCAGTATTTGAAGTGTAACCACATGTTTAATAGATCTTCTAAACCAGGGATAGAACAGGGCATATATTATAGGGTTTAGGCAGGAATTAACATAGAATAGACATATTACAAATGCAGTAGATGAGGTATTGAGCAAGGTTAGCTCACCTATAAGTGTGGTACAAAAATATGGGCAGGTGCATAATAGAAACACAGCTATAACAACACCAAGAGTCCTGGCTGCTTTCAGCTCAGATTTCTTAGCAGTTACACTGATTGAACTCTTATGTGTGACAGCTGCAATGTGAGACCTCATGGCACGAGCCTGAGACACAGCCACTACAAACACTCTCATATACAGAACTATGATCACTGTAATGGGAATGATAAAGGTCAAAATAAGATTAGCAATTCGGTCTATCAAGTTCAAGACTATCACACACTCCCCAGTACAAGAATTATATCTGCCTGGTTGATTCAGGTTATCCTTAAGTTGCAAAGTGAAGCAGAAAACACAACAAATCCAACACAGAAAAACACAACCTTTAACTCTTATTGGAGTGACTTTGGTGGAGTAATGCAGAGGGTCACAAATGGCCACGTAGCGGTCAACTGATATGAGCACCATGGTTCCTATCGAGGAAGTGGTAATAGTGGAATCTAAAACATAATATAACACACACACAATATCACCGAGGTACCAGCAGCCGTCTATGAACATAATTTGAAACACCAAGAGAAAGCCGACAAAGAAATCTGACACAGCCAGAGAGAGAATGAGGAAGTTGGTGGGGGTGTGGAGGTGCCTGGAGAGGACAGACAGTAACATAGTTATTAGTCTTATTAAGTATCATTCTATTAGATAAAAACAGAAATGACAGATTCAAAAACATTTTCAGGAAAAAATGTGTTTTCACAGTCATTTAGTTACTGTATGTACAGCTATAGTATTATAAAGTGATTCAATCTGTGAGTACTTGAAGTGGGAGATGGAGATGATGACCAGCAGGTTGAGAGCTGCAGTGAGCAGAGAGATGGACGACAGTACAATGTAAATAAACACAGCATCAGAGAGAGGACGCTTTGGCTTCATACAAGAGGTGTTGAGATATGGAAAGCAGAGTTCAACTTCCTTCATCATCAGAGAGAGGAGGAGGAGAGGACAAACTGCTGAGCTCTGGCAGCTCTCTGACCTAAGCTGGCTCTAATATAACTTTAGTTGCTCTGTTTTCCCTCCTTTAAGATTCTCTCTCACTTAAAAACTAATGTTCCTCCTCCCTTGCTCTGTAAAATTGTCAGTGTATCAAGGACGGAGTCTCTGCTGGTGTACGATCGCCGGTTCCTTTTGGACCTTCAATCTAAGGGCGAGGATCTATGTGTGCTTGGACGTGACGGACGAGGAACTGTTCCCCCAGTTTTATCGGGGATCCCGGCTTACTTGCTCCGGGCCTCGGCCTTGTTCCCCTGGCGGAAACGTTTTCGTCGGCGCGGCCGGCGTAGTGGGCGGTTGGTGAGACTAAAGACTCATCTTACATACTCTTCCCTGGAGCCCCTGGAGGGGCTGGAGACCTTACCCCGGGTCTTTGGTGCTGCGGCGTGTACTGGATCCTAACCACGGCTACCTGGTGTATGTTGTGGGTGGTGACGGGGGCCCGCGGCCCAGTGGGCCTTGCCCCTCTCGGCTTCACCTGCGTGGGGTGGATC
>NW_018128561.1:23883-31018 GCF_001952655.1 Monopterus albus
ATGCCTGGTACGCGGGAGTGGTTCAAGCGGGGCTTGCCCGCCTCCAGAGGGTCCAGAATGCCGCCGCTCGGCTATTGGTTGGGGGCGTAAGAAGGACCACATAACGCCCGTACTGGCATCTCTCCACTGGCTTCCGGTGCGTTTTAGGGTTTGTTTTAAGATTATTTTATTTGTTTATAAATCTTTAAATGGGCTGGCACCTTCTTATCTTGTGGAACTTTTGCGTCCGTATAATCCATCGCGGTGCCTCAGATCAGCAGATCAGCTTCTTCTGGAGGCACCAAGGGCCAGGCGGAAAACTAGGGGGGACAGAGCCTTTGCTGTGATAGGTCCAAACCTATGGAATGCCTTGCCGCTTTATATTAGGCAGGCCCCCTCACTGTCCACTTTTAAGTCTTATTTGAAGACCTACTTCTATTCATTGGCGTTTGACCAGGACTGACACTCTGTCCGTGGTGTTAGTGTTTATATTACTGTCTATAGCTTTTTATGTGTTGTTTTTATGTTTGTATGATATGTTAAGTGCTTTGGTCAGCTGTGCTGTGGTAAAGCGCTATATAAATAAAGTTGAGTTGAGTTGAGAGTTGAGTAAAATATTGTCAGCAATCTCCGTTGATGTGAAATTTTATTATTATGTATATCTGTAAAAAAGACTCAGCTCATGTAATCCTCCAAAACAATTATGCTTTTTTGTGATTTTGTAACACTGCTCAAACTCTGACAACACAGTCTGTTGTGTGTTTTATATGTAAGTAAACCAAGCTTAGATGGCAACAAACAGCTTGTATTGTACCAGCTGCAGGCTGTGTTGTTTTGCTTGCCATTCTTTTCTTCTTGCTCATTGTTCATTTGCAAATATTTAACATTTTTGAAAAAAAATCTTTATGGCAACAATTGGACTAGAACATGTGATTAGGCTTTTTACATATTAAACATTATACAATTGTATTTGTTTACTGTCAACTCAAACATTAATACTGGGACAGGCATAGGGTACATCCCAATTACATCAAAATGTTTTCAGGAACAGTCATAAAATTTGCATTCTCAGTGGTTTACTACAAATTTCAAATTTTAAGTAATCATTAACAAGGATGTAACAATGTCAAAAATTCAAGATATGGTATTGCCACAATATAATATTTCTCATAAAATTAAAAAACACAGAAAAAGCCATTTAAAAAGAAAATGAATACAAGTGTTCCTGCTTTCCTTTTTTATTTAAATAAAAGTAGCCAGCTATGACATATGCCAAACAAAAAATAATGCAGCAGTCTCTAGCAGTCGTTTTATGAAATACAATAGTATTTTATTGCAGTAGCTGGATCTTGTAAATGATACATGTCACACTCACAGTGGAACATCAGTGTTTTTGTAGACCATAGGAAGGTTTAACTTTTTGTTTAGTGGCTGTCCTGACCAGTGGTCGGGTTCTGTGTGACTGGACTGGTTGAAGCAAGTATCCAATTCAACCACCGGGGGCAGTAGGGAGCAAGCTGCTGCTTGGCGCACCAGAACAAGAAGGCAAAAAGAGCCACAGCCAAAGATGAAAGTTCAGGACAGTGCACTGCCCAAAAAAACAGGAAGTGGGTGGTGGACATGACAAGTCTAGATGAGGAGGCTGCATTACAGTACATAACTCTTAAAGAATAAGGACAGTCATTTTCTGTTTTAATAGTGTTTTCAGCAATTCCCATAAAGAGACTAAGACTGCCAGTGAATTGCCTCTACTCATGGTTAATGTCTTGCAGCTGTCAGTCCTGGATTAGCTTGTCCATCTATGCAATAGATCTCCTTTGTTGTTGAAAAATGCTTAAAAACATGATTAACATTGTCACCTTAAAGCAAAAAGTCTCTGAGTTTGAACCTGTCAGCTGACTGGGGCCTTTGTGGTGTTTGAGTTTGGAGACTGGTTCAATAGTCACATGTGGGTATATTGTGATGTCCAGGTGTAAATTTGGCCATATAGCATAAGATTGCAACAGATGGCCTTGCTGAAGAAATCACATTATAGTATAACAATATACACAAAAATGTGCACACCCCTGTGTGACATAAATAATAGCTTGACACATTTAAACCTGTACCTGTATCTTACATAATTGCATTAAGTTTAAGTGTAGGGTGTTTAAAGCAATAGTTTGTTGTCAATCAGAGGCTCAGAGCTTTTATCAGAGTGGCCAGAGCTCAGCAGCTTTTCCCGTCTTTCTAAAAGAGGAAGTTGTACCAAAGGCGTCCTCTCTCTGACACTGTGCTTATTTCTGCTGCACTGTCCTTCATTTCTCTTGCACTTTTGCAATTTCAGGCCTGCATTTTCAGCCTCATCAAAACTCCCTGTTTTCACATAAAATTAAGTTTGGGACAAGCAAGTCTGGCTGACACCCCATAAATACACTATATGTAAAAGTCATGAAAACAACTTAGATGCGATCATGGTCTTGAAAAATAAAAACCACAATAAAGTAACAACTACTGGTTTATTGTGCTGGTTGGCTACTGGTTTGAAACGTGACACAAACAGTATTTCAGCAAGCAGGCAAAAACAGAAGAAAACGTGTTAATAACAGAAGAGCTCTGCCAATTCAAAGCTTTTGGGATTTACAACAGCTTTTGATATTTACAACAAAACTACAGCATCATCGTCAGATTTTACAAAAACTGTCATCCACCTCTATTAAAGCTGATATGCATTCAAAAAAACTTTTAACCCTATAAAACCATTTGTATCATATTTGCTACACAAGTTTCTGAGCAAAAATGCCCCACACCAAAGATGCCCCATATATCAAATGAAAGTCACTTTCGGCTTTTCCCGTTTAGAGGTTGCCACAGCAAATCGTCACACTGACGACTCGCATGTTGACATTTGGCATGTGTTTTACGCCTGATGCCCTTCCTGATGCAACCCTGACTCGAACCCGGGCCGCAGTGGCGAAAGCTCTGCGCCTTAACCACTAGCCTACCAGGGACACCCCATATATGAAATGTGATACAAAAAAAATTAATAAATAAACAAAATAATATGGCACATTTATTCCTAATATGCCTTGACTGTCTGTATACGCATAAATGGCAAATAAAAATCTTGAATTTTCTTTTGGATTTTGTTAAAAGGTTTAATAAACATCTCAGCTTCAACTGGTCCAGAACGCTGCGGCTCAACTGTTGTCGAACACCCCCAGGTATGCCCACATCATCCCTGTTCTTCTCTCGCTACACTGGTTGCCAGTACAGGTTAGAAGTCTATGAATGGCCTTGCTCCTCCATACCTGTTGGATCTACTGTCTATTTATGCTCCGCGCAGAGCTCTGCGCTCCTCAGAGCATCTGTCCTTGGTTGTCCCACGGTACAAAAAATGGGGCGATGGTTCTTTTGCTGTACATGGCCCCAGACTCTGGAATTCTCTACCCCTAGAGCTACGGTCCATAACCAAGTTAGCGGCTTTTAAGTCAACTCTAAAAACCCACCTTTTTAGACAGGCTTTTGGTGCTTAACCCACCTTAGTTGCTCTGAAGGGACGTCTTTTAACTTGTTGTTTTATGCTATTTGTATCCTGATATGGAAGCTTTTTACTGCCCCTGTTTTGAAAATCTGTGCTCTATTTTGCTTAGATCTTATTGTTTTAGTAGTGTTTTTATTAGTTACACATGTTCTGCTGTGAAGCACTCTGTGCTCCGTTAGAGTTGTAAAGCGCTATATAAATAAAGTTTATTATTATTATTATAACTTTTATGATTCAAGGCATGGCATTGCTCTGTTTTCCCTCCTCTAAGATTTTCTCTCACTTAGAAATTAATGTCCCTCCTCCCTTGCTCTGTAAATTGTCAGTCAATCTCTCTGCTGATGTGGAATTATATTATTTTTATCTATAGCTTGAAAAAGGTACAGCACATGTAATCTTCCAATACATTTATGCTATTTGTTGACTATATAACATTAACTGACTCATACTGGGACAGTCATGGGCTATATTCCATACCCATCACAATGTGTTCAGATCAGTCTTATCAGTTATGTGCAAATATGTTCAATGTACATGTTTGAGAACCAAAATGGCCACTTAGCAAAAGATGGTGGATAACTAAATGTACTACAAGCAAGATGGCAGCACACACTGCCACCACATGCATGAGAGGGACAATAGCCCCACATGACTACCGAGGTCACATGATGTATAGAGTGAGCAGAACAAAGATACTTTGCTACAAGGCTGGAAACTGGAGTTTATACTGTAACTCCAGCCTTGAAGATCTTCAAAGTTCACTTGGTCTTAACACTGACTTCTCAACATAAGAAGCCAGATTTGGCTTGTTAATTAGAGAGAAAGAATAAGGTGAAGAGAGAGCATGCAAAACCTGTCTATGTATGAGCAAAGCATAATTCCTAGGCCAGGCTGCTATAAATCAGAACACAACATTTTTACATGTATGCTGAAGTTTATACTGTATGCCTGAAATGGGATACACATTTGAACATGAGGCCACCTAATAGGGATGGCCAAACAAGGCTTTCCTGAAACAACAAGGCTTTGCAATCCATTTGTTAGGTTATTTCTTAGTTAGATAGATATTCAGAGATTTGTTGTCTAGGAATGTTTAGTGCAGACAGGGTGACTGGCTTAGGCTGTTAACTGTTCAGCCTGCAGTGCAGACTGCAGGCACGTCAAGGTTACAGGAAAACTGCTGTTAGTGTCAACTGTAATGCTAGTCTTAATATTTGTCTTAATGTGTAAGGTTATGTCCAATTGTTTTAGATACACACCACGAAAACAACAGTCACGCACCTTGACTTTTCCTCATGTTTTGGCTAAACGTTATAGCAGCTGCAAGGCTTGCTTATCGGGTGACGTCACGGTTCGACAGCCCAGAAAGGATTAATATTGTATAGCAATGCTTGGGTCGGGGTCTTTTGGGTTTCCGGGCTGCTTTGGCAGCCTGGGGGTTGGAAGATCTCTGGACTGGAAGTGTGAATTCTTGCCTGTGACTCTTTGAATAAACCAGCACGGTTATATTTTTTATATACTCAAGTGGTCTGAGTCGTCCCTCGGAGTTCCTGGTTTGAAAGAACCGGACGAGGCTTTATAATGGAATAGAGCCTTTACATTGTATCACCAAAAATTTCATTATTCAAAACCTCATTTGACTCAGAGTTCACGAGTTACACGTACTGTTAAACGTAATGAAGTGCAGCCACCTGTCAGGTCTGCTCAACGACCTGCCTCTCTTCCTCCTTTCTCTCTCCTGATCTCTCATCCTGCAGGCTTAGCGCCTCAGCTGTGGCGCATTCTGTAATCAGCGACTCATTGGGTGAAGCACACAGCTGAGACGCATTCCACTGATCACCTTCCTTCCCTATTTAAATCCCTGGCAGACGCTCTTTCGTCACAAGAGCATTGTATGTGTTTACCCTTATGTTACGTGATTTCAACACTGACAGTTTCTGTGCGGTTGATTTCCTTTGTTATGTTGGTGCAGCCACTCCTGTGGCAATCTTCCCCTGCCGTGAGTATTAGACGGTGATTTTCCCAGCCGTAGATACCTGACGGTGAGTGCTATAGCGAACGCTACGCCTGTCTTGTTTTCTGGTTCCTGTGTCCCTCCTGTCACCTCACCTGCTGCCGTTCTCCCATCTGCTCGCCTGCCCTTCCTGGTCCTCTGATTCTCCTGATTCCTGCAGTCATCCTGTCTACTCACCTGCTCGCCCTGGACTCCTTAGCCTCCGTTACTATACCCTGGTTTTGGACTACATATATACTCGTGACTGTGTTTGTGTCTTAATAAATCCACTTTTTCACTAGCACCTGGGTTTACACCTTGAGTCCTCCCTTTTTGTTCTCCCTCACCCTCTTGGTGAGGAGACTCAACCGTAACACCACCATGACAATAAAAATATTAGTGATGTGCCTGTATAACTGAATGGGAAACCCTAGATTCTTATTGAGAAACATTTTTATAATATATGACAAAAGCTGTTTTTCTTACAGAGATGTTAATATTTTTTTACTGATTGTGTTTTCACTGTTGAATTGAATCAAGCAGAATTCAAACCCTCAATACTAAACAAGAAATAAAATAAAAACACTACATAAAACTTAGCCAAGTTTCAGCGCTTTGCAGACACACTCTTCACTAACTAACCATTCAACTACAATTCAAACAGGTTCAGGTTTTTCATTATCAATAACTTAAATCCATGAATGTCAAACTGAAACGGTCACATGACTCTGCAACATACCAAGGTGTTGTTCATCATTGACCACGTGACAATCGGAATCAACACAAGCTTTGAAGCTAGGCTTTGTTTGGAACTTTGATCCACACTCTGAAGCATGCATGTCCCCAATACACTGGTTGCCAACCACCATTAAAAATGCAAGAAGAAGAAGGTGGCTTCATGTGGAACATCCCCTTTGCTCGATAAAAAAGCCAAAGCGTCGTGCCACATGTAATATCCCTACCTACATCTGCAGTACATCGAGGTCCACAAGTCAAAATCTATGAAAACTGTCCAAGTGATTCACAGATGATCAGAGAACAGATTTAGAAATCCAAGGGCTAGAGAGGCAAACTAGGAGATCAGGGGGAGAATGCAGGTCAGGCAACAGGCAGACAAACAGAGGCTTCAGGAAAATGGTTGGAGAGGACTACGCATAAAAGGGACTACACATAGGCTTCTATTCTACTGCTGACTCCAGATGGATGTGGCAAGGCCTGCAGCACATCACAGACTACAGGACCACCACCAGCATCATCAGCTCCACGGACAGCCTGCTGGATGACCTCAACACCTTCTACACCTGATTTGAGACCTCCAGCCACAACACAGAGAGGAAGCACACACACACCGAGACCACCCACCCCTCCACCTCCCCTTTACTAACTGTCTCACCAGGCCAGGTATGCACAGTCCTGAGGAAGATCAACCCCCACAAAGCGGCAGGACCAGACAACATCACCGGGAGGGCTCTCAGGGCATGTGCCAACGAGCTGGCTGATGTTCTCACCACCATCTTCAACCTCTCCCTCAGCCAGAGCATCATTCCCACCTGCTTTAAGACCACAACCATTGTCCCCCTTCCCAAGAAGAGCCTGGTCACCTGCCTGAATGACTACAGGCCAGTGGCACTCACCCCAAT
>NW_018128561.1:31392-34554 GCF_001952655.1 Monopterus albus
CCCAGCCTATAGAAGGGAGGTGGCTGCTCTGGTTTCATGGTACAAGGACAATAATCTCAGCCTCAACATGGACAAGACAAAAGAGATGATAGTGGACATAAGGAAGGAGAGAACTCATCAGCCACTGGGGGGCTCGAAGTGGAGAGGGTGAGCAGCTTCAAATACCTGGGAGTCCACATCAGTGAGGACCTCACCTGGACACTTAACACCACCCAGCTGGTCAAGAAGGCCCAATGGCGGCTGTACTTCCTGAGGAGGTTGAGGAGGTTTGGCATGTCACCTGGGCTTCTCAGCAACTTCTACAGCTGCATCACTCAGTCTTCTTTGTTGGTTTCTTGGAATTACTGATTGGTTACTACGTCTTATTCGTTGGCTACTGAGCATTGGTCGAATTTGATGAAGAGTACATCCTATCGACCACAAATAGTATTGACCTCAGAACTCGTACTGTTTAATTTCGCAAATCAGTATTCAGTATGCTGCATTTCACAAGGCAGAATTACTGAAAAACTCTTTCTTTCCCTCTGCCATCAGACTCCTAAACAGCTGACAGGAGTTTATTACCAGGAAATACATCATGTACTGTCGACCTGTACTGTTTACATTCTCAGTTTGCACATTCAAAATTGAACATTGACTGTTGAATGCTGCTCATGCTGCTCCCAGGCAGCATACACTCTGTTATTACATTCTTATATATTTTTATTATACTGCTGCATTTGCTGATAAAGTTCCTTAGATTTTGTGTTACTTATTTATCTACTTTATACTTCATTTGTATTTTGTGGCATTCATGTGGATGGCAAAGTAAGAATTTCATTGTACAGGGAAACACATTTCCTAACTGTGCATATGTCAAATAAACACTTTGACTTGATAACAAGAGACTATCAAATCAAGAATCAAATCAATCAAATCAAAATTTGTGTACATAGCACTTTACAACAACATCTGGTTGACCAAAGTGCTTCACACAATGAACAGTAAGACCAAATTAAAATTATTAAAAGTACCAACTTACTGTAATTACTGTATAATTCTTAAGTTGATGTGTAGGTTATTTTATCTTGTGTATAATTAAAAACAAACAGGTCTGACTACAGTGAATAGGCCCCAAAGTGCAACCTCAATGCAACAAAAGTCAGCACATCTGTGATCAGTGCAACAAAGATTCTGGCTCCTGTGATTTGAGTGAGCAGAGAGATGAAGGACAGCGCAGTGCAAATAAGCACAGTGTCAGAGAGAGGACACCTTTGGTACAACTTCCTCTGTTAGAGAGATGGGAAAAGCTGCTGAGCTCTGGCAGCTCTCTGATAAAAGCTCTCTGTCATTTGACTTTTGTAGCTCTTCTAACATTCTCCCTTACTTAGAATGTTTTAATATATTCATACCTTTTATGGATTATAAAATAACATAACAAAGGTATAAAAAGCATACAACATATCTAAATTGTCCAGCTGTTTGGATGCATCATTATATTGACTGGAAAGACATAAAATAGTGGTATTGATCCTCTGATTGACAATAAATCCATATGAGCATATTTTCCAAAACAAACTACTGCTTTAAGTTTGGGACAAATCCTAAGTACAGCTGACACTTACAAAAAAGTAGACACCAAATAAATAAACTGCATGTACAAGTCATGAAAACAACTTAGATGTTTGGAGCGATCATGGTGTAAAATATCCACATACTAAAGTAACAACTACTAGTTTATTGTGCTGGTTGGCTACTGGTTTAAAACAACAACACAAACAACATTTCAGCAAACAGACAAAAGCAGAAGAAAACTTGTTAATAACAGAAAAGGTCTGCCAATTCAAAGCTTTTGGAATTTTGATATTTACATCTAAACTCTACCGGATCATCGTTGGATTTTATAAAAACTGTCATCTCCCATCTTAAATGTTGATATGCACATTATAAAACATTTAAGACCAATATTGTGTCTGTTTTACTGTTATCTGTAAATTATTAAGGAAGGACAAGCACATAACTTTCATGATTCAAAGATTCAGCTGATCAGATCATTTTAAAAGTAAATGGTTTTGCGTGTGTGATACACTGGTAATTAAATTATTTAAACCTCCCCAGTGGATCAAATCCTCTCCAGTTAATTTCTGCAGAAATCATTTCCATTCTCCCATAGGAAACAAAACCAGAAATATAAAACTAAACCAAACAATGTCCTGTATGTCTTGTGTACTTCAAGAGATTCATACTACTTTAGATTCGCATCACAGAAAACTGTTTTCATGAAAACAATGCAAAGACTAAAACAACCAAAAAAAAAAAGTTAACATGGCAAAGTTTATGCTACATCACAGCTTCTTTGAAAAGCATTTTGGTTTTAAAGATACCAGTAGAACCTTTTTATTTGGCCTGATTTCCAGGTCATTTAAATGGTCGACTTAGCATTAACAAGCTCAAAGAGATTTCCTTTAACAGAGGAAAGCATTTTAGTCACTCTATACTGACTCTTTACACACTGAAAAAAAAAGATTTGTTGGATTTACTTGATTGTAATGCGTACATCGGTCCCACACAATGATAATGTGTAAAACCAACATAATTTTCTTTAGGGGTTAACTTGTTTGAATTATGTTAACTGAGGAAATATGAATGAATTGCATTGCATATACTAGCCCTGGTGAGTCCTTTTTTTAAGTGCAGTATGTTGGTCTGACAGGAACCAGGCTTCAGAATTTGAAGTGTAACCACAAGTTTAATAGATTTTCTAAACCAGGGATAGAACAGGGCATATATTATAGGGTTTAGACAGGAGTTACAATAGAATAGACATATTACAAATGCAGTAGATGAAACACTGAGCAAGGTAAACTCACCTATAAGTGTGGTACAGAAATATGGGCAGATGCATAATAGAAACACAGCTATAACAACGCCAAGAGTCCTGGCTGCTTTCAGCTCAGATTTCTTAGCAGTTACACTGACTGAACAATTAAGTGTGACAGCTGCAATGTGAGACCTCATAGCACGAGCCTGAGACACAGCCACCACAAACACTCTCATATACAGAACTATGATCACTGTAATGGAAATGATCAAGGTCAAAATAAGATCTGTAAGTCGTACTGTTAAATTCAAGACTATCACACACTCCCCAACACAAGAATTATACCTGCCTGGTTGATTCAG
>NW_018128561.1:34577-36550 GCF_001952655.1 Monopterus albus
GTCACCGAGGTACCAGCAGCCGTCTATGAGCATAATTTGAAACACCATGAGGAAGCTGACAAAGAAATCTGCAACAGCCAGAGAGAGGATGAGGAGGTTGGTGGGGGTTTGGAGCTGCCTGGAGAAGATAGACAGTAATATAGTTATTATTTGTAGTATCACGTATCATTCCTTGAGATAAAAACATATGAAATGACAAATTCAAAAACATTTCTAGAAAAATGTGTTTCTTTCACAGTCATTTAGTTACTGTATGTACAGCTATAGTATCATAAAGTGATTAAATGTGTGAGTACTTGAAGTGGGAGATGGAGATAATGACCAGCAGGTTGAGAGTTACAGTGAGCAGAGAGATGGACGATGGTATAATGTAAATAAACACAGTGTCAGAGAGACGACGCTTTGGCTTCATACAAGAGGTGTTGAGATGTGAAAAGCAGAGTTCAGCTTCCTCCATCATCAGAGAGAGGAGGAGAGGACAAACTGCTGAGCTCTGGCAGTTCTCTGACCTAAACTGGTTCTGATATAACTTTAGTTGCTCTGTTTTCCCTCCTCTAAGATTCTCTCTCACTTAGAAACTAATGTCCCTCCTCCCTTGCTGTGTAAACTGTCATCATCAATCTCTCTGCTGATGTGAAATTATATAATTTATTATTCATCCTTTGTTGTGATTATGTAACACTGCACAAACTCTTTGACAACACAATCTGTTGTGTTTTTTAAATAAACCAAACTTAGATGGCACCAAACAGCTTGTATTATACCAGCTGCAGTCTGTGCTGTTTTACTTGCCATTTTATTCTTCTTGCTCATTAGTATTTGCAAATGAACAAACGGTTGTGAAACATTTTTTATGACTGGAAAACAAGATTTTTTTTTGTAATTTCTTACATAGTAAACATTATACAATTTTATTTGTTTACTGTCAACACCAACAGACCCATAGTGGGACAGACATGGGGTACATCTCCAGTGCTCTGAAATGTTTTCAGGATCAGTCTCATAAAATTATCATTCTCAACAATTTACCACAAATTTTAATTAATAATTAAGAGGGATGTAACAATACCAGAAATTCAAGGTATGATATTGACCATATACTTCTTACAAAATTTTAATAAAATATACAAGAAAAACCCATTTTTTCATTAATAAATGTTTTTTTTTTAATTTTTCACTTTACTTATAACTTAAAGTTGTTTCTGCTTTACTGCTTTATGGAACAAAGTAGATAGATATGACCGATGCAAAACAAATAATGCAGAAGTCCTTCATGAAATAATATTTTTTGCAGTAGCTGGATCTTATAAATGATACATGTCACACTCAGAGTGGAACATCAGTGTTTTAGTAGCCCCTAGGAAAGTTTAACTTTCTGTCACTGGACCAGCTGAAGCCAGTATCCCTCCAACCACCGTGGGCAGTAATGAGCAAGCTGCTGCTTGGCGCACCAAAACAAGAAGAAGGAAAAAAGAGCCACAGCCAAAGATGAAGGATGCCAAAATACACTAGCACAAGCCACAAAAAGTTTAGATTACTGGTTTACTTAAAGTGTTTTTGAAACATCATGATCTATTTTTCCAAGACAAAAAAGTTTTAGGGTGCTTACTAAGTGGCTGGTTTTGTTTCTGGTTTGTTTGTCCATCTCAATTAAAGAGCCCATGGCATTCTAATTTCAATCTTGGGTACCTCTAGATTAGCTATGCACCCATCATAACTCCAAATAGATTAATTAATTATTTCAGAATTATAAAAACTGAGAGCCTCTTCCTAAGATATAGTAACTTCTCCAGCCTTACAACAAATCTCTCTAACCTTATAGAAGCATTAAGACATGCAACGTGTTTTTTTTTTAACTTACCATGAAGTAGTGGAAACTTCACTCCCTTTCAAGGAGCTCCAAGGTCAGTCAATACAACCAGTGGTCGCTGCATCTTCCACCACAAAACCACATACAGTCCTAAAGTAGTGAA
>NW_018128562.1:0-3390 GCF_001952655.1 Monopterus albus
GCGGTTCATTCACATAGAATTTTGACATGAGCTCAAATCAACGTTACCAGTAGGATTACCAGAGATCATCTGGCGACGAGGACACAACAACGCTTTCCTTAAGTACTACTCTAATCATTGGGAGTAGGTGTGCCTCGCCGCCTGGAATGCACTCCAACCCGTGCCAGCTGACGATGTGCTGGGGACTGCCCGGGTCACTTATTTCGTTTCCAAAGGAGGATTCCACTCTCAGACAGACACCATCTGCCTCTAAATGTCTCGCTTGGCAATTGAGCTGGCATTGTCAGCGGCGTCAAGGGAAATGGACATCTCATCTGGGAAGATGGATCTTCGTATTCACTGAAGACCACTGAGATTAAATCATTCATCCCACTGACTTGCCCTGATTTATGTAGCCTATGTAGATTACAATGCTATTCACATGGGCAAACTGCCTTTCAGCTAAGCATGGGTCTAAGTCATACTGATCACCAGCTGAGTGTGATTGTATGATAATAAGGGTGAAGGATAGGATCGGGTACGTGGGTGTGTGCAGGGGTTCTAAGACCTTGAGAGTGAAAATGATTTTGAAATGTGTGGACACTTGGCCATTACTCATACTAGTGCGACCGCTACCTGTCCCATGCATGCATCACTAATTCTCTTGTCTCAAAGTACAATCAATCAACACAGTACAGTCAATTAGCTTACCTGTCGCCACCTACTGATATGGAAGAGTAATACATAATTACTCTGCCAGTGACACAGACACTCGAAAATGGCATATTATTTGCAGAAAGTAATGAATTCGTTTTCAAATTTTTTTTTTTTTTTTACCAATTAGGTAAAATTGGATAATTTCCCACGGTACACCCGACTATCTCTCACGGCACACTAGTGTGCCGCGGCACAGTGGTTGAAAAACACTGCCCTAGACAACCAGCCACCGTAGCACCCAACATGGCTACTGGGGCTATTATTATTTTACTGCAAAAGGCAATGTGCGATCTTCGGTCTCAAAGTAAGCATAAGCATAAACTTTATTGCCAAGTATTTCAAGAACACAAGGAAATTAACTCCAGCTCAATGGCGCCCAGTGTGCACAACATAAAAACTAAATAAACACACTAAATGTGCAGTTTACGGTGACAACGTTAACGTGTCTAACCTTCGTCAAATATACTAACGTTAATGCTATGAAGCTCCATTATTTGGTTCACATATGAACACAGAGATCACTCATTATTATAACGTTTATTTATATAGACAGACCCAGTATTATTAGCCATGTACCTGGTAGCAACGATAAACATCACTGATCACGTTGCGCTCACAATGTAAACACAAACTGTAATGATAACACGCCACTGTATTTAGAATGTTGGTTATTTCACTGAGCGACCTTCTGTCTCAAAGTACAGTACAGTGACAACATTAGCGCGTCTAACCTTCGTCAAATATACTGTCTTAATACACAATGAAAACACAAAATAAAAAAACAGTGTAGCCTACCTGAAAGATCCGGTTCGATGCTCCCTTGTCACAAAAGCTAAGTAAAGGAACAGGTCTGTAATTTTTACATGCCACAATGCACATACCATCATTCAAAATTTTGCACCCAGTAGCTATAGGCACTTTGTTTGTGTATAACTATTCTACCATATTAGAAAAGGAATAGTTAAGAATATATTTTAGAATACATAAGTTAATTATTTAGCATGTCTCACGCACTATCTGGTAAAAGGACTTTCAGGGAATTTCCCCATCCCAACATCTATCATGGCATAACATAACATAAAAGTAATCGTCTTGCGGCAGGGTGTCTTTAGTTCTCTGGCACCTGCTAATTTCACAACACCACACTGCAGATGCTGAGAACTGCGCAGTGTAATTTCATGAGGATTCATGGAGCTCAAAGTCCAACGATTCTTAAATTTTTTTTATTAATTCTATTGTGTAAACAAAGAATCACAAAAAGTTACAATCTAATGACACCAAAATTGCTGCTCCAAACTTTTGCAGGGCCATAACAAGGTAAACTACTTATGAATAAATGTGCTTTTAACAACAAGAGCAGTGTTACAGCAGCAACAGATCAGCGAAACAAAGAATTGTCCCATTCAGGCATCTGTCTGTGGTAACAGAATGTTTATTGAAATGTACAGAATAACCCCACAGGTATTTTTGGTAATAAATGTGCTGCTGCTCAGTACCAAGCACCACGTTCCCGATGTTGGCGGGGGACAGAAGAAGAAGATGCCAGCGATGGTTGTAGGTTACAACAGCTGCAGATCTCGTCATGGAACTGCAGGGCGGTGGTGCTGCTGCTGCAGGCCCCTCTCAGAGGAGCAAAGTCAATGACAGATGGCAGTGCCACTTGTGCACAAAAAAGAGGGTTGGAGGCACCTACTGTAAGTGCTGCAGGTTTATCTGCGAGAACCACTCCCTTTCTATTTGCAGCTTCTGCTCTACTTGAGCTGGACTCTAATACACAGTGATTCAAGGTTAATGTTTTTCAGTGTTCTTGTAAATCAATGTTCTGATTCAGACTAATCTTGTATTTTTTAATTTATTTTTAGAACACAACAGGGTAATGAATTTGACATTTTAGAGATGTTTTTGTAAGAAGCCATTTTTTGCCACTAGCCACTTAAAATCTGCCACTGCCAAAATAAAAAAATTCCTCAAAACCAATGCTGCTGCCAGTCATTGACCCATCCCAGGGCCTAATAATAATAATAATAATCAAATACTGGTTGAAATGTATTTTTTTGGAAATTATTTTCATTTTTTTCTCAAAAATGTGGAGTTATGAAAACATACTGGCCTATAAAGGGTTAAAAATTCCAGAAATATGATTCATATTTGATATGTATATTTCAGGCAGAAGTAGTTCTAAAAGATTGGCTAGTTTAAAGTAGAAAAAATATGAATTTGACATTTTTAGAGCTGTTTTTATAAGGGGGTCACTTTTTTTGGCACTAGGGGCCTCCTCCTGGTGGGGCATGCCCGGAACACCTCCCTAGGAAGGTGCCCAGGAGGCATCCGAAACAGATGCCCGAGCCACCTCAGCTGGTTCCTCTCGATGTGGAGGAGCAGCGGTTCTACTCTGAGCTCCTCCCGGGTGACCGAGCTCCTCACCCTATCTCTAAGGGTGCGCCGAGCCGCCCTGCAGAGAAAGCTCATTTCGGCCGCCTGTATCCGGGATCTTGCCCTTTCGGTCATGACCCAAAGTTCATGACCATAGGTGAGAGTCGGAACGTAGATTGACCAGTAAATCGAGAGCTTCGCCTTACAGCTCAGCTCCTTCTTCACCACGACGGACCGGTACATTGACCGCATTACTGCAGAAACTGCACCGATCCGCCTGTCAATCTCCCGTTCCATCCTTCCCTCACTCGTGAACAAGAC
>NW_018128562.1:3422-10109 GCF_001952655.1 Monopterus albus
CAATGTAAACTTACAACTTATACAATACAAGACCATTTATAGGACCCATATTACACAAAGTAAAATGTTCAAAATGGGTTTTACCGACACAGACATCTGCTCACAATGCACTCTAGATTGCACCGACAGTTATTTTCATGCTACTTGGACCTGCCAACCAGTTCATTCCCTCTGGATAGCAGTGACAGAGAAACTCTCCACCATCTTGGGCTGTAGAATTCCCCCCTTCTCCATCACTTTGCTTACTCGGTAATATCATAGAAATCGACCACCTACCAATTAAATACAAAAACCCACTCCTCATTTCTCTAGCTATTGCCAAGAAAACAATCTTTCAAAACAGGAAATCAAACAAATCTCTACACAAAAACCACTGGACCAACCTTCTGATAGAATACATCACACTAGAGAAAATGGCATCCACTCACAAGAATAGTTTATCAGCTTTTAATGACACATAGAACCCATTTTTAACACATTTCAACTTGAACCAAACACCTGGGGCTGAGGCCACACACATTCCCACCAATCTCTAAACAAGCTGCTTTTATTAGTAGTATTCTTATTATATAAAAAAAAAATTCTCCTCCTCCTTTGTTTCTTGCGTTTCATAGACTGTGTCAGGAATCTGGAGTGCACAGTTCCTGAGAAGGTAGGTGTGTGAACCCTATTAAAGAGCCAGCATGTGGTGACAGTAGAACTGATTTTAATGTCTCTTTGACAACAGCAGGAACAGTAACAGTCTTTAAAGGATAAGGCAGGGAGCAGGGTCAGTCCGGTCTGAGGTCGTGATCTCCAGCAAGGCACCAGGGTGGGCAAGGCAGAATCGTAGGTCGGTTTAACAGGCAGGATGTCGGTATCACCAGAGCAGACAGACAAGAGGGAAGCGGCTAACTCACAGGTCGGTAAAACAGGCTGGGTGTCGATATCCGGGTGGTCAGGTACAAGAATGGGAAACGCTGGAAAGTCTAGATGGAGGCATAGAACAATCTGTCCCCACAGAGTGAGGAGCTGCTATATACTATGGAGAACAGGTGTGCAGGATTAAGGCACAGGTGAAACCACTGTGCGTGATGAGGTGACATACCAGGAGTCTGGGTGAACTGGGAGCAGGGAGGGGTAGGATCATGACGGACTGCATAAGTTGGAAATACCCACACTTCCCACCCTCATGCACTACAATCTTGTAAAACACTATATCTTTTTGTAATGTCATGTATCTGTTGTCTTGTCTTCCATGTTCGGTCCTGTTTTGTTAATGTGTTACTTTGTTTCAATAAAAAAAGAAACTACATTACTGAATGCTACAGCAGGAGCCAGCTACAATACCTTTATGTACCACCAGGGGGGGCATGACCCACTGGTTGAAAACCCCCTGATTTAGCTTATTGCTTTGGTTTCAATTGTATGGGATGGATGGATGGATAGATAGATAGCTTTATTGATCCCAAGGGAAATTTAGGTAATTAAAATGGGAGTCCAGCAGCATCAGGCAGCTGTTTTCAGCACAGAAGCCCTGACAGACTCACTGTCTACTACCTATATATTTTCTATAGTAGTAGGCGGAGATCATAGTAAAGTTAAAAGAAAACGCAGCTTTCTATTTTCATAAAAATGTTGTTTATCTGAAATGTTATTGCCTCTCAGTGTCACAACACAAAGCATGCAGTTAGTTTCTAATATGCACCATCTGTGGATATTATCCTAATAGGCATCTCTGACTGAGCTATTCTCTTGTAACAGAGACTTTGCCTGGTAATATCTTCAGTGGGAGTTCATTCAAAGTGCCTATGCATGGAAACAGCATGTCGGAGAAAGTGTGTGTGAAGGTGTGTATAAGTGTGTTAGTATCAGCATCAGAGAATGACAGTTTTCCTCTGTTCCAGTCCAGATGAACTCGGATCCTCTGGAGTTTCTTCTTCACCCGAACAATAATGGCAGGATCTCCTGACAAGCGTGCGCTGTATTTTCCATTGTAGAACTCAATTTGCCAGAACCCAGATTTTAAGCGTCCCTTCTTCTGGACGGACTCTGTTGCCACACCAACAAACCAGGTTGCATTGTCTCCAACCTCAATGTCCCAGCTGTGAGTCCCTGAGTTAAAGCCCTCCCAGCCTTGGACAGAGCGGTGATAGTTGATCCTCTCTGGGTTTTCAGGAAGCTTCTGTCTCTCTCCATGTCTCACGCTGGTCAGATCTTCAGACAGGATGAACTCTGGGTTGGCAGTGTTTGGATCCAGAATCACAGGAGTGTAGGTAACCATATTCTTCATCTTGTTCCAGATGTTGAAGGCCAGGTTGCCCAGGTGTTTGGCCACATCTATCAGAGCTCCTGAGACCAGCTGTGGATCGTCCAGCAGGGGGCGCTGCTGGACTCTTTTCACTGCAGCCTTGTAGTTCTGCAGGAATGAGACGTCTTCAGCTCTCAGCTCCTCCTCTGTGGCTCTGATTGTGTCTGAAAGAGCTGCTATCTCTCTGCTCAGAGCCTCAGTCTTCTCCTTCATCATCTGACTCTTCTGCTCCTCTTCCTCCATGAGAGCGTTGATCCTGGCCTCCTCTTCCTTTTGTAGAAACTGGTGAAGCTTCTCAAACTGCTCCTTAATCAGCCTCTCTGTGTCTAGGGCCTGGACCTTAATGTGTTCTGCTGTTTGATCACAGTTTTCTTTAACTTGTTCAAAGAGTGTCAGTTTCTCCTGTAAGGGCTTCAGGGATTTCTGGAGCTCCTGTCTGTGTTCTTGTGCAAATTCGTGGAGGGGTCTGAACCTGTGGTTGTTGTGTGTTTTTGAATCTCTGCAGATGAGACACACTGGCTGCTGATGGTTGAGACAGAAGAGTTTGAGTTTCTCAGAGTGCAGACTGCAGAGACCCTCAGACCCTTCTGAAGCTCTCTGGTCTCTCTCCAGGATGAAGGTCTCACACAGGTT
Organism: Monopterus albus; assembly: GCF_001952655.1. Lineage (NCBI taxonomy): Eukaryota > Metazoa > Chordata > Actinopteri > Synbranchiformes > Synbranchidae > Monopterus > Monopterus albus. The sequence goes on from NW_018128562.1 coordinate 6,346, forward strand.
CTTCAGAGCCAGATTACATGGTGGATCACTTCTTGATGATCTCCTCTTACAAACTGGACACTCCTGTATAGTTTTCCCTCTCCACCACCTCTGCAGACAGTTTATACAGAAGCTATGACTGCAAGTCAGAACAACAGGGTCTTTAAAAATGTCCTGACAGACTGGACAAGACAGATCCTCTTCAGAACGGAAAGCCATTTCTCTTAGTGAGGCTAAAAACATACGGGGCAGAATGCTAAACAGGAAGTGAGTCGACTGTGGCTCCACTCCCTCCTCTAGAATGTTCCCTGAAAGTTACATTCCCTCTGAGCTGGTTTTCCCCCTTTAAACTCACAGTGCAATCAGCAGCAGGTCCACGTACTCCCAGTATTTTCTGCTGTAGTTTTCCTCCCTCAGGGGAAGTTGTGGGTCATGTCTGAATGAATTGTTGTTCTCTGTCTCTCAGTGTGTGTCGCTTCCTGGTGGAAAGACAACTGTCTGCTTCCTGGTTTGTTTCAGGTGAATTGGAGGTGGAGCTTTGCTAGGTAATGCTAGGCTGATGGATGATCCAGTTGTTCAATCAGGTGCCAGATAGAAAATATAAACACAATCATAGGCTATATGTTTTATTTAGTGCTTCATAGTGTATAAACTAAGATACAGTGACTCTTTACTGTATGTGAATCTACTTGTGGCAAATATAATTTTTTCTAAATGTGTTATGTCTAGTCCATACAAGTCTGTATACCTAAAACATGCATATAAATATTTATGACAATAATATTTTGCTCCCATACCTGCCCATCACTACAACAGCAAGTGTAAGCATCCACACATAACGGTTCAAAAATCTGAATAAGTGTCAGAAAAGGTACACTGAAGTGGGTCATGGATCAGCAGCAAGAAAATCTCAACAAAATCACATCTCACCAATATGTTGTGCGGTTCATTCTAGACAGGAGTTATACATTTTTAAAAGACTGTCTCTTGTTGTCTGAACCTACAAAGGTTATCAAATGACAAATGTTTAGAAAATTACTTGGAACGGCATCGAGAAGTCTAGAGACTCAGGCAACAAAGCATAAAAAACATGGATAAGTACATTTTGTTAGGTTTGTATTGGTTAGTAGTTCCATACATCCATCCATTTTCCTCCACTTATCCGGAACCGGGTCGCGGGGGCAGCAGTCTAAGCAAAGATGCCCAGACTTCCCTCTCTCCAGACACTTCCTCCAGTTCCTCCGGGGGGATGCCGAGGCGTTCCCAGGCTAGCTGAGAGACATAGTCCCTCCAGCGTGTCCTGGGTCTTCCCCGGGGCCGCCTCCCGGTGGGACATGCCCGGAACACCTCCCTAGGAAGGCGCCCAGGAGGCATCCGAAAGAGATGCCCGAGCCACCTCAGCTGGCTCCTCTCGATGTGGAGGAGCAGCGGTTCTACTCTGAGCTCCTCCCGGGTGACCGAGCTCCTCACCCTATCTCTAAGGGTGCGCCCAGCCACCCTGCGGAGAAAGCTCATTTTGGCCGCCTGTATCTGGAATCTTGCCCTTTCGGTCATGACCCAAAGCTCATGACCATGACCATGACCGGTTAGTAGTTAAAAAATAAAATTAAAATAATGCTAGTAACAAATCTAATAACTTAACTAAATTGTATAATTTTTGTTCTTGATTTTGTCTTTTCATGTGGAGGAAACATGGAGATTAATTCTATGTACTTTACATATGCAGTGAATCAAGTAAATCTTAGAACACTGGTGACATTTTAAGTGAGTAAACTTGCTGTAGTTGCTCACACTGGTCAGATCTTCAGACAGGATGAGGTGAAGTTCAGCAGTGTTTGGATCCAGAATCACAGGAGTGTAGGAGAACACCTCTTTCATCTTGCTCCAGATGTTGAAGGCCAGGTTGCCCAGGTGTTTGGCCACATCTATCAGAGCTCCTAAGACCAGCTGTGGATCCTCCAGCAGGGGGCGCTGCTGGACTATTTTCACTGCAGCCTCCCTCAGAGCATTGATCCTGGCCTCCTCTTCCTCTTGTAGAAACTGGTGAAGCTTCTCAAACTGCTCCTTAATCAGCCTCTCTGTGCCTCGGGCCTTAATGTGTTTTCTTGTTTGTAAAAGTGCTGCTTCATTATTTACAACTAAAAGCACAGCCAGATGCAAAAGCAAAATAAAAGATAAACACAAAAAAGTGAGGAAAAACAATATCAGTAGTATTCCATGTCAGTTCTCAGATACATATGTATCAAGTAATTTCTAAGTCTGTTCAGTGGTAACTCATCATTATCTGCTATTTTTGAAGTTATCTTTTAAAATTCCACTGAAATGACAAGTTGGCAGCATCTTTCTTAATTACGGGGCTTCTCGCATAGAGTTCCATCTGATTCAGAGAGTTTCAACACATGTAGGCACCTGTTTGTATTTTTTCTATCACATAGTTCAGTGTGGAAACTACTGGAAGTTTTTCAGTCATAGTTAAGGTGCCTTCAGCACAGCACCTTTCCAAACACCTTAACAGTTACTAAATCAAAGAGAGGGGGACTTAATTAAAACAGAAGTTGGTTTGGTAGAGCAGCTGCCTCCCAACCAGAAGGTTGAAGGTTCAAATCTTCGTGCCTGCAGTCCACGTGTCGAAGTGTCCTTGGGCAAGACTGTTTTAAAACCAGGTCTGAGTTGATCCACATCTTACAAAACCAGTTTTCAGGTAGGCCACATAATTTCAAACCAGGTCCAACAACAACTTGTAAAACTGTGGTCAGTCCAGAAAACAAAAGGATTGTGTGGTTTCTTCAACACTGATGAAACAAAATGTGATGCACACCCCCACACAGGATTTCAGTGTACAGCTGCACAGGGCCAAGTAATCTGCTCATACATTTTGACATGAACCAGAATCAGAATCAGAAGTGAACATCAAGTTTGCTCTGTTTTGATATATCTAGAAAGGATCTGGCATCATTTCAGTAACTCTGAGCTCTGTCTGCCAAGTCTGATTAATTCCAGATCTGTCCAGCGTGCTGGCTCTTCTAACCTCCAACCAAGGAGGTTATGCTTTCACCAAAATCTGTTGGTTCTTTCACAGCTTATCTCAAAAGATAATGAAGGGATTTTGATGGCCCACAGAACAGTCTATTAGATTTTGATCATCATCCAGATCCAGGAATCTTTTTTAAAGGATTCTTCACCATTGTGAGATACTGTAGGGCCAGTGTCAAAGTTTGCTTCAAACTTCATACCCGGTGCCTACAGTTCTCAGACAAAATGATAACATCCCCATAAAAGCTACTACACATCAAAGTGTGTAGTAAAACCATAAATCTGTACTACTGCCTATTGCACTATTATATGTTACTGTACATAGTATATACTTATCATTAGAACTGATATTGCACATTCGAGCAATATCCTGAAGAAAACCAATGCTATTCTAAATGCTAGGGGTAGGTTTTCATGGTCAAAGAATCATATTGTGATGGTCAAACTATCATGGGAATAATGCTTATAGGTGTAACGGCATTATGGGGATAGTGAGCTGCCTTGGCGGAGGCTTGCACTCTCTGAATGCTGTCTAGTTGGCACTGATGTTGGTCATCCATCTCAAGTTTCGAGAGACTGTGGAGCCCAGGAACTAGCAGGACTCCACAACTGAAACAGACCTGCTGAATATAGTGAGCAGAGACAGAGTAGGGGAGCTTCTCCTGAGATCAACTATCATTGCTGATAAAGGTGGAAATAACTGTTGATTAAAGAGCATTGCTGTATTAGCTTGTATGAAGGAGCATGTCAGA
>NW_018128562.1:10139-16137 GCF_001952655.1 Monopterus albus
CTCTTTCCTTCAAACACGTCTGTCCAGTCTTCTAATGACAGCTGCAGACAGCTGAGCAGTCCGTGGGCTCAGTGTCCTTTATCCTCACTGCTACTGTTCATGTCCGCCTTTTACTTTTTAGGAACCTGTACACGTGTTATAGAATTCTCTGTTTTTAGGTTACGATATGTCATTTCAGTGCCATGAAATACAAGCAACAGTGTCCTAAATGACCTGTATTAAAGTTGTATTAAAACACACACGATAGGTTACCAGTCATCTTATGTAATTTTTCTTAACGGTTTATCACAGGTGCCTGTTCCAGTGTCGGCTCTGTAGCTGCTGTGAAAGTGATGCTGTAATGAGGTACTTTTGCACAATTTAGTCCTCAGGGGAAGCCTGCGATTTATGTCTGGTTCTGGCACCGAAGCTGATGATTAACTGTTAACAGTATCTTTACTACCTCAGGTGCAGAGGAGTTCAGATGTGTCTGTGGGCTCATGGCTCATGCTGTCTGTTTCGATATTCCCTACCTGGATCTTTGTCTGGCAGAATTACACTGATCCGAACCCACACTACTCATCGTAAGCCTGGCTCCCTCCCACCCACTAACCCTGCACCTCCTGATGGAAAGGGTGGAGCTGAAGTGGTGAAGAGGGTTCAGCACCAAAGCAAATCAGCACCTGTGACAGTCAAAACAATTCAGTTCTGGATAGTGTTGAGATCATTTAGCTTGTTTATCTCAGCGAAACCTGATGACGTAAGTGATGGGTGTGCAGTATGTGACCAATTTAGTTCAGTGAGTTTTTAACTTTGGTGACTTGAGTCAGCCTCGTAATCAGCCCTGACAGCAAGTGGACCAGTTTAACCTCAGAGGGACCACATCTGTTCACTCCCCACATCTGGGATTCATTTCTAGCCTGTTCTGAGCTAAAGCAACTAACTACTTCAGCAGCAGATGCACTGCCAGATGTGTAAGAAGAATCGACGACATGTTTAGATTTGGCTCATTGTCTTCAACTGAGATGAGAAAACTTTGTTGTGTCACAGATCATGAATGTGGCAAACCCTCATTTATCTAATAATCAATTATCATCCTCTTTCACTTAAAGGCTTGATTAAAGCTGTTGTTTGGGGGCTCATTAATCTTATTAATAATTAATCTGTTTATAATCTGCTGCTAAAATACAACCGAATGGGAGACTTCATCAGTTTTAGATCATCTTTTTAACTTCCAGTAGGGAGCAGCAGTTGAACATGTGATATGACGATTCATTCATGATTTATTTTTTTACTTCTTCTCACATCTTCAGTGGTCACAAGGGGGGGTCACACTGAACCACAGCACCGGTGTATTCTGGATGTGAGATGAACAGCCGTGCTGAGCTGCTGCTGCTGTTGGTAAGAAAACTCAAGTCTAGAGAAATGTGTCCACATACTTCTGGCCATGTCCAGTACGTATCCTGGCTCTCTCCGTTGCCTCTGTCCTGTTAATCCACTGCAGCAGGTGTTGGGTCTTTACTTAGCACAATGACTGACGGCAGTGAAACCACACACACGCACACACTCTACAATTCTTGGCAGTTAGCTGATTGTGATGTTGTTGTTTTTGGAAACAAACCTTTTATTCAGCTCTTTACAGTTCAAAGTGAATAAACAGTGTGGGCAGGAGACAATTATCCATCCAGAAGCTACAACTACTTACCCTTAAGAGGGTCACGAGGGGTTGGAGCTCATCCCAGCTGACACTGGCTGAGAGGCGGGCTCCAACCTGTGTCAGTTTGTCACAGGGCCGACACACGGAGACGGGCAAACAGTCACACTAACAGGCAGCTTAGAGAATGTGAACTCTGAACTTGGCCTTGCTAACCCAGAACCCTCTTACTGTGAGGCCACCACTGATGGTAAATGATGATACATTTACTCAAGTACTGTAATTAAGTACTATAATTCTGATGTATTTGTACTTTACTTGAGTATTTCCATTTTCTGCAACTTCATTCTTTATCTTCACTACATTTCAGAAACAAATATTGTACTTTTTACTGTGTGTATTTGATCATTTTAGTTCCCTCTCAGAATCAGATTAATAAAACAAAATGTCTCCCTTTAAACTTTAACCCAAACCCAAGGTTCAGATTTTGCTGTAGCTTTCTGGGATGTCTCTCCTCTCATACAATAGCAAAGACATTTATTGGCATTCATTGTGGACATTAGCTGGATTCTCCTGCAAGTTATATAGACCTACTCTTTTCTTAGAGATGTACTCATTTAAATGTATTTAGTCATTTCTCTTGAATTTCTGATGATTTAATCTTTGGCGTGTACACCTGTGGCTGAATGTTTCACCCGAACAGTTTGGACACCTTTATTAATGTACAGCTGCTGGCAAACCCAGATCATTTTACCATGGACAACTAAAGGCATTACAGACAGATTACAGAGAGTTCTTGTTTGTTTTTGCTTTTTTTCCCCTTTTTCTTGTGTGTAGGGGTATTTTATTTTATTCTTACCTTTGTTTTGCCACATTTGTATGGATGTGGGTGCTTGGGGCCTAGTAGAGTGGGATTGATTCTATTTGTTGAAAATGTTCAAAATGAATTGATTAAGAAAAATAATGTTGCAAGCTTTAGTGACAGCAGGCAGGACACTAGATTTTAACTAGACTAAATTTTCAGACACACATGATTATAATGACATAAACTCACACTACTGATGACTGTGACTTTATTGTAGGATGTAACTCCTGCTTAGTCATGCTGTGTCATTATTTACTCCCTGATAAGGATAAATGGCTGAAAGGCCTGACCACACAATATTACAGACACACACACTCTCTCTCTCGTTTTACATATGATCATGTTTATTTATATGCTGCAGAGCTTGAATCTCTTTCTTTAATTAGTGACACTGAACTTGACATTTGATCAGTGTCTGTCACTACTTTGTGGCTTTTTTGTGCTGATAAATGCAGAAGACTGCAGTGGCTGATTTGGATAAACTGTCAACTTCGACACAAAGTTTATCGACTATGAAGTTTTGGTGAATGGACTTCTATTTGTGTGGTGCTTTTTTACACTATTTTCCAATTCCCCTATTTGCACACAAAAGCTTTCACACGTTCAACAACTTGGGTTTCAGTATTTTACCCATTGACACTCCATATAAGATGGTGCATCTGGCGATAATCAGGGAAGTGGGGCAGGTGTGTCAAATAGTGTAATCAGGGTGAGGAAGCAGACTAGAGTGAGGGAGGTGAGAGAGGCAGGTGAAGCTAGGCAAACCTGACAGGACCCCCCCCTCATGGATGGATAACAGACAGCCAAACCACCATCCCAGGGAGGGAGGCGGGGGCCACCGGAAGGAGGGCATCACTGGGGCCCCCCAGGTTTGTCCGGGTGTGCTCGATAGAAGGTGGTGAGAAGATCAGGATCAAGGGTAAAAGAGCAGGGGATCCAGGACCGCTCCTCTGGTCCGTAGCCCTCCCAGTCCACCAGATATTAGAAACCTCGGCCCCTAGGACAGACATCCAGGATCTGCCTGATGGTGTATGCTGGGCCACCGTCCACCTCCAGGGCAGGAGGAGGCGGAGCCGGTGGCGGACAGAGGGGACTGGAGGAGACGGGCTTGATCTGAGAAACATGGAAGACAGGGTGAATATGGAGGGAGTCAGGTAAGGTGAGTTTAACTGCAGTGGGATGTATGACTTCCTGGATGGGAAAAGGCCTCAGGAACCGAGGTGACAGTTTGGGACATGCCCCTTTGATGGGAATGTGGGCGGAGGAGAGCCACACCTGTTGCCCAACCTGGTAGGTGGGAGCAGCCCGACGGCAACGATCAGCTAGTCTCTTATTTTGGTCCGCCGTGCGTACTAGAGTGGCCCTGGTCTCAGCCCAGATGGCCTGGCAGCGGGTGATGTGGGCTTGGACAGAGAGGACAGCAATATCTGTTTCAGCACAGGACAGAAGGGGAGGCTGGTAACCTAGGGAGGCTTGAAAGGGAGAGATACCGGTGGCAGAGCTAGGGAGTGTGTTATGGGCGTATTCCACCCAGGGCAACAACCGGCTCCAGTCCTATGGTGAGGAACTGGTGACACAATGGAAGGCGTTCTCCAGCTCCTGGTTCAGCCTTTCAGCTTGGCCGCTGGTTTGGGGGTGATAGCCGTAAGAGAGACAGGGACGTGCACCAAGGGCTGTGCAAAAAGCAGACCAGACTTGAGAGGTGAATTGAAGACTGTGGTCAGAAACTATAGTGATGGAAGTGCCGTGAATGCAAAAGATGTGCTGAACCAGGAGCTGGGCAGTGTCGAAAGCAGTGGGGATTTGTGGAAGGGCGAGAAAATGGGCGGCTTTGGAAAAACGGTCGATGATGGTGAGTATGACAGTGTTGCCCTGGGAGGGAGGAAGGCCGGTGACAAAGTCTAGGGTAATATGAGACCTGGGCCAACTGGGCGTGGTCAGCGGCCAAAGAAGACCCGCAGGGGGCTGGTGGAGTGGCTTGGATTGTGCACAGGGAGCACAGGCGGCTAAGTACGCCCTGGCATCTTACTCTAGGGTGGGCCACCAGAAGTAACATTTCAGGAGGGAAATGGTGCGTTGTACCCCCAGATGGCATGCCAACCGAGAGACATGGGCCCAGTCGAGGGTCTGGGCCCGGGCAGCCTGGGGGACGTATAATCTATCTGGTGATCCACTCCCTGGATCAGGTTCCTGTTGCTGAGCCTCCCGTATGGTATCCTTGATCTCCCATGTAATGGAGGCTACCACACAAGAGACGAGCAGAATGGGCTCAGGAGTGTCTTCAGCGGCTGGGGGGTTGTACTGTCGGGAGAGGACATCTCTTAAATGTTGCTGTATCCCGGTCAAAATCTATCCCAGTTTTGAGATTCTAGCTTTTATTCTGACTCAGTATCATCCCATTTTTTGTGCAGTCATATACCGGCCTCCCAAACTGAAAGATTTTATTAATGACTTTGGAGACTTTTTAATCAACATATGTTCCACAATTTGACTACTTCCTGATCTGTGGAGATTTTAACATTCATGTCGAGAGCCCTGTGGACCAATTAGCCAATGATGTTAATGCGCTCCTAGACTCTTTTGATCTTACCCAGTCAGTTCAGTTCCCCACTCATCAGCGGGTAGGAACGCTTGACTTGGTCATCTCTCGAGGCCTAGCGGTTTCCATTAATGATGTGTTCGATTTAGCCATTTCTGATCATTCCGTCATTTGTTTTGAGGCTCAGGGGCCCAAGCCTGCTGTTTGCCCAAAGGCCCCCCTCCAGAGCCACAGGATGATTACATCTTCTCCTATATTCTGTCTCCCACCCTTCCCATACTTTCACTTCGTTTTCACAGATATCCATTGTGCAACTTAAGAAATGTATGCGTCAGCTGAAATCTGCAGCTTCCCCTCTGGACCCCCTTCCTGGAAAGATTTTTAAGGAGTCGACTGACACCGTTGGCCCTTGGTTGGTCATTTTTATCAACTCCTGCCTGAGGTCGGGACTAGTCCCTCAGACTCTGAAGCATGCGATAATCAGACCATTGCTCAAAAAGCCCAACCTTCACTCAACTGTGTTAGGAAATTTTCACCCGATATTTCTTCTCCCTTTTCTTTCTAAAGTTATGGAGAAGCTGGTGTCTCCCCAGCTCCAAGCTCACTTAGATCGGCTAGAAATGGTCAACAAATTTCAATCCGGTTTCAGACCTAAACATAGCACTGAGTCCGCATTAATCAAAGTGCATAATGATATCGCACTGGCTTTGGATGCGGGACGCCCTGTCGTTCTAGCTCTGCTCAACCTGTCAGCCGCCTTTGACACGGTAGACCACTCTATTTTACTTTTGAAGTTAAATCACTTCTTTAGCCTGGGAGGTAAGGTCTTAAACTGGTTTGAGTCGTACCTTACAAATAGAACTTATTTGGTCATGATTGGCGACCAGTCCTCCAGCACTGCTCTTTTGATCTCAGGCGTTCCGCAAGGCTCCATTCTTGCTCCTTTGTTATTCTCATTATA
>NW_018128562.1:16545-18876 GCF_001952655.1 Monopterus albus
CGGCATGCTCATATTACCCCAATCTTAGCGTCCCTCCATTGGCTACCTGTGAAATGGAGAGTGCAATTTAAGATCGTGCTCTATGTTTTTAAAGCCTTGCATGGCCTTGCCCCTGCATATCTATCAGACCTTTTATCCAGATATTTTCCTCGGAGATCCCTACGGTTGTCAGGTCACCTTGCCCTTGTTGTCCCTTCTTCTCGTTATAAGAAATGGGGAGGTCGGGCCTTTGCCGTGCACGGCCCGGTACTGTGGAACGCTCTGCCCTTGGATTTACGCTCTATAAATGAACTGGCTCCGTTTGTCAGCTCTGAAAACATATCTTTTTAAACAAGCTTTTCATGCTTAACTTGTTTTATGTTTTTTTTTTAGGCTTTTATTTTTTAGTTTTTCTGAGTGGTGTCAGACTGGACAGGAATTATGCTATAGTTCAATGAATGTATGTGCCTGTCATATGTTTACTTAGTTGACTCTGATTTTCTTTGATTGTATAAGCTCTAATTGCCTTGATGTAGCACTTAGTGCTCTCTGAGTTGGTAAGTGCTTTATAAATAAATTTTATTATTATTATTATCTGGTTTCTGGTTACGGGACCCCGGTCGATAAGAGAGGGTAAACAAGAACCGATCAAAGAACAAGGCCCACCTCGCTTGTCGGGAGTTCAGTCTTTTGGCTGACTGGAGGTAGGCCAAGTTCTTGTGATCAGTCCAGACTAAAAAGGGTTGGTCGGCACCTTCGAGGAGGTGCTGCCATTCCTCCAGGGCTAGCTTAACCGCCAGTAGTTCCTTATTGCCAACATCGTAATTGCGTTTGGCCAGGGTCAACCGTCGGGAGAAGTAGACACAAGGGTGCAAGGCATGGTCCCTGGACCGCTGAGACAGGACCGCTCCCACCCCGATGTCAGACGCGTCCACCTCTACCATGAACTGTCGTGAGGGATCAGGTTGGAAGAGTATGGGGGCTGAAGTGAACCGGTTTTTGAGTTCTTGGAAGGCCTGCTCCGCTGTCCTGGACCATGCAAGCTTCACCTTGGTGGACGTGAACTGTGTAAGGGGGGCTGCAATGGTGCTGTAATTTTTAATAAAGTGGCGGTAGAAGTTTGCAAAGCCCAGGAAGCGTTGCAGGTCCTTCAAACAGGTGGGAGTAGGCCAATCGGTGACAGCAGTTATTTTGGAGGGGTCGGCGCGGACTCTTCCTTGTTCTATGATGAACCCCGGGAATGCCACGGAGGGGGAGTGGAAGACGCACTTCTCAGCTTTTACATACAGGCGGTTTTCCAGGAGTCGAAGAAGAACCCGGCAAACATGCTGGATGTGCTCTGTGAGGGAGGAAGAGTAAATGAGAATGTCATTGAGATAAACAAAAACAAAATGATCAAAGAAATCACGAAGAACATCATTAATCAACCCCTGGAAAACTACCGGGGCATTGGTGAGGCCAAAAGGCATCACCAAATATTCAAAGTGCCCAAGTGGGGTCTTGAAGGCAGTCTTCCACTCATCGCCCTCTCAGATGCGTACGAGGTGGTAGGCACTCCTGAGGTCCAGCTTGGTGAAAACAGCCACGCCCTAGAGAGACTCAAAAGCAGAGGACAGAAGTGGTAGGGGTATTTGTTTTTGACAGTTATAGCATTGAGACCACGGTAATCAATACATGGACAGAGGCCACCATCCTTCTTCCCCACAAAAAAAGAACCCTGCACCCAGGGGTGAGGAAGAAGGACGGATCATACCTGCATGTCGGGTGGTTTCAATGTACTCCTCCAGAGCCTGCCTTTCGGGTTTTGAGATGTGGAAGAGGCAACTGTTGGGCAAGGTGGCTCCTGGATACAGGTCGATGGCACAGTCATATGGCCTATGAGGGGGGAGAGAGTCAGTGGCTAGGTGTTTATTGAACACCTGTTGCAGGTCATGATAGTCTGGAGGAATGGAGGATAGGTCCAACGGCTCTGGAGAGGTGGCTGGTGAAGAAGAGGTGGGTTGTCTGGCAAGGAGACAGATCGATGCACAGTCAGGGCTCCACTGGGTGATGGTGCCAGTAGTCCAATCTACGGTTGGGTTGTGTTGGACCAGCCAGGAGTGGCCCAGAACCAGTGGTGTGTCTGGAACAGAGAAGATGCTGTTGCAAAGCAGTTATGTGACCACTTGCACAAGAATGATTTGTTTGAGAATTTTCAGTCAGGATTTAGAGTCCATCATAGTACAAAAACTGCATTGGTGAAAGTCACCAATGATCTTCTCCTAGCCTCAGACAAAGGACTTGTCTCCATACTTGTCCTCTTAGATCTCAGTGCTGCTTTTGACACCACTGATCACAGCATCTTACTGCAGA
>NW_018128562.1:19498-19955 GCF_001952655.1 Monopterus albus
TTCTTTCACCTGCGCAATATTGCGAAAATCAGGAGCATCCTGTCTCAAAGTGATGCTGAAAAACTGGTCCATGCATTTGTTACTTCCAGGCTGGACTACTGTAACTCTTTACTATCAGGATGCCCCAACAGATCTCTAAAAAGCCTCCAGTTAATCCAAAATGCTGCAGCCAGAGTACTGACAGGAACTAGCAAGAGAGATCATATCTCTCCCATATTAGCTTCTCTCCACTGGCTCCCTGTAAAATTCAGAATAGAATTTAAAATCCTTCTCCTAACATACAAAGCCCTTAATTACAAGGCTCCATCATATCTTAAAGATCTCATAGAGCCTTATCATCCTAACAGGGCACTTCGCTCGCAGAGTGCAGGTTTGCTTGTGGTTCTGTTAGAAATTAACCCAATAATGGGAGGCAGAGCCTTTAGCTATCAAGCTCCTCTCCTATGGAACCAGCTCC
>NW_018128562.1:20333-24298 GCF_001952655.1 Monopterus albus
TTTCACACATATATACATACACGAGTGTGTGTGTGTGTGTGTGTGTGTGTGTGTGTGTGTGTGTGTGTGTGTGTGCAGTGGGAGCTTTGCAGGGGATTTCATTTTCCAAAAATCAAACCTGAAGGGATTTTTTTGGTGCTCTGGCCTTCTGTTCAGCAGTATCCACTGTAATATACAACACTTTATACATTTTTACTTGTTTAGTATTACAGTTACAGTATCCACTATTACACAACTTACACAAAATCTTTATCCGTATTGTTTGATTAAAAAAAACTGTATTATCACATTTTCTCAGACAACACAATTTTGTGATTTTCAGTCTGAATCAGTTTGACCTTTTGTAATTGTGTTGAGATTCCTAGAGTCCACAGAAGTAAAATAGGAGGCAGAGCCTTTAGCTATCAAGCTCCTCTCCTATGAAACCAACTCCCAGTCTCAGTTCGGGAGGCGGACACCCTCTCTACCTTTAAGATTAGACTTAAGACGTTCCTTTTTGATAAAGCTTATAGTTAGGGCTGGATCAGGTGACCCTGAGCCTTCCCTTAGTTATGCTGCTATAGGCCTAGGCTGCTGGGGGGCCCCATGATGCTCTGAGTTTCTCTCCTCTCCATCTATATGCCACCATTACACATCACTAACTTTGTGTCTCCTCTCTCCCATAGTGTGTCCTCTCTCTCTCCCTGTACCTTTCTACAGGTTGCCCTGGAGCTCTACGTCTCTGACAAGCAGTCACCAGCCACATCGACCTGATCAGTGTTTGATTGTTGTGTCTTGTTGCTTTTCTTCTTTTGTCTCTTCTCTATCCACTCACCCCAACCGGTCGAGGCAGAAGGCCGCCCACCAAGAGCCGGGGTCTGTTGGAGGTTTCTTCAGTTAAAGGGAGTTTTTCCTCCCCACTGTCGCCAAGTGCTTGCTCAAGGGGGATTTGTTGGGTTTTCCCTATGTAATAATATTGATAACAGTAAGGTCTAGACCTTACTTTGTAAAGTGTCCTGAGATGACTTTTGTTGTGATTTGGCGCTATACAAATAAAATTTGATTTGAAGATGTTGAAGTGGATGTCCTCATGGTGGTTGCCGGCGATGGTGAGACAGAGAGGTGGAGTCCGATGGGTGATATGGGTCAGCAGTCGGCCGTCGATAGCCCAGGTCTCTATGGCACGGGGAAGTGGTTCAGCGGTTAGGCCTAGTTGCTCCACCAAGGCCGGGTCCATAAGGTTACCCCCGGCTCCAGAGTCAAGGAGTGCAATGTGGCAGGAAGCCTGACCAGCAGTCTCCAGGAGCACGGGGATGAGGCAGCTCGTACCCGGCCTGGTGGAGGAAGAGGGACGGCCCGTCAGTGTCCCCACTTTCACTGGCAGGCCCGCTCTTTTGGCCGCACCGGGCAGGTGGCGATAAGATGGTCAGGAGCCCCACAGTACAGGCGTGACCCGGTGCGGATGCGGCAGGTTCGTTCCTCAGGGGCTAGACGGGCGCACCCCAAGTCCATGGGTTCGTCCGTTCTTCAAGAGGCGCAGGTGTGGGGGTCTCCCATGCGGAGAGGAACCCGGGCTTCGGCAGCTGAGGTTGCCAAGACACGGGTCCGGGGGGGGAAGGCTGCTGCCCTGCTCTTTCCGCAAGGAAAGAGCACTGCTGTTTGTTGATCCGGATGGCCAAGTCTACCAGGAAGCGAAGAGTAGGGGGCTTGTCCCGAGTGATGAGCCCCCTGGCGGATGGTCATAAGCGCCCTAGCAGCCTGGCCCTGATGATAAGGTGGTGAAAAGACTGACTGTATTTCTTCCAGAAATTCGGTGATGGTGGTGCCGATGAGTAAACCACTGGTGTCCGCAGCCTCGGCCCAGGTGAGTGCTTTTCCTCGTAGATGGTTGATTACGTAACTCTTTTCCCTGCCAGTATGAAAGGTCTGTGGTTGATGATCAAACACCCGGCGGCACTGCAGCAGAAAACCCCGGCATTTGTCCACGCTGCCGTCAAAAACATCTGGTTCAGATTACAGACCAGGCTGCGGACGCTGGGGTCACTCCTGAACTGTTTGTGGGCGAAGCGATGATGTCTGAGGAGACAGGAGCAGACTGTGCTTCGACCTGTAAGGTGGAGACTGGTAGGGCTGAGTAGTTCCAGGATCCAGAGGAGAGGTCCGAAGGAAAAGAAAGAACAGCAGGAACAATGGGAAACACATGAAGACTAAGAGAAATAACTGGTGAACTGAACAAAAACACAACGAGCGAGGGGCCTGATGATGGAGATTGAACTGGCAAGAGAGTGAACGGTGAGCAGGGTATATGTAGGGAGGAACTAAGACGGTGCAGCTGGCGATAATCAGGGAAGTGGGGCAGGTGTGTCAAATAGTGTAATCAGGGTGAGGAAGCAGACTAGAGTGAAGGAGGTGAGAGAGGCAGGTGAAGCTGGGAAATCTTGACAGAAGCCAGGGAATGACCTGCTCTACCTCCTGAACCACAGCCACCCCTTTATTTTGTATCATTCATTGTAAAAAGAGAAATGTTCTTGCTTCTGGGCATCTTTTGGAGGAGCCAAGCCCCTGACTCCCCTGCAATTTGAATACTGCTTTAACCTAAATTTAATTCTACTGTTAAAAATGTGATGAGCATCTTCTCTTTCAAGGTGTAAAACTCAACCTACTCCTCACAAAGACAGTGACACGGTTTAAACCCAGAGTAGATCTAATTTCATTCAACACTCCATTAAACATGCCAAAGGCCTCCGAGCGTTACAACACTGAAGCTGGCAACCTCACTGTTATGAAAAACTGCAGTCACTGCACTAACCATTGCTGAGTTGTGAGTGAGCAGGTTGCAGCTGTTGGCAAGAACATCCAGCAGGAAGGGAGCCAGAAAATGGAGTCAAATTTATCCATTCGCTCTGCAGTTCACTGCAGCTACAACTGAACTATGGGAGGTCCATAAAACCTTTCAGCACATAACTGCCCCTCAAAACCCAAATGGTCATTTTCTCATTTCTCTTTGTGCATTGGTTGAATAAAAGTGATACAACTTGCTACAAAAGACAGAGCTAAGCCTGCTGTCAGCCTTTATGCTAAGATAAGCTAACCACATGGTGATGTCAGTTAACACACAGACATAAGATTAATAACCATCTTTCCACCTCTCTCCCTGCAAAAACTTGATGAAATGTAGCTATCTGCCAAATCAGCAAGCACTTCTTTCAAAAAGCCGACAAACTAACAGCCAGGTTTAACATCCATTCATGTAAATCTCTCTTCCAGGTAAACACAGGGTTTTGCCAAACTCATGCCAAGCTCAGCTGCTCCTTAGCTCACCAGTCTCTATTAACAAACTGCAACCAAGACATGAAAGTTATCTCTGCTCTGAATAGCAAACTCCAGTGAGAAGAATTTACAGTAAGCATATCTTCAGACACCGAGATGTCAAATCTGCATGACTGAACAGTCTGATATCAAAGGTCATGTTGATCTCTAGGATCTATTACAAAGGACAGTCGAACAGTGATTCAGCAGTGTCATATTTCTTCTTCTTCTACTTTTGGCTGTTCTCATTAGGGGTCGCCACAGTGAATCATCTATTTCCATCCAACTCTATCCTCTTCATCCTCTACTCTTGTTATGGCCGGGTGTCCCTCACCAGGGGTGAGAGAGAGAGAGAGAGAATGAGGACTCAGGGTGCAAACTCAAGTACTAGTGAGTGTCAGAAACGGCGCGCGTAATGCGGCCGAAAAGTGTTGTGAACTCAATTAAATGGCCAGACGAGGATGTGTTAAACAAAAACCGTCTCTTTATTAAGAGAACTAAAACTAAACAACTAAACCATACAAGACACGGTGGAAACAAAAACTCACGGTCAGTATCGGTCCCAGGTCAGAGCCAGCAACCACGTACATCCAAGGGAATCCAAAGTGCGTAGTCCGTAGGGAAAGTCCGATAAGCCGATACACATAAGCAGTCCGAAATAAGAGGGCAAGGCAGAA
>NW_018128562.1:25200-26031 GCF_001952655.1 Monopterus albus
ATCCTTATTTCTCGTTTGGAGCACTGGGTGGGTATCCAGGGTATAGCTCTGGAATGGTTTCAATCCTATCTTAAGGATAGGTCCTTCTGCGTGAAACTCAGAGATGCTGTATCTTCCTCTGAGCCCCTTGTGTAGGGGGTACTACAAGGCTCGGTCCTTGGACCCCTTCATTTTTCCCTTTACCTTCTTCCACTTGGTTCTATACTCAGGAATCATGGTGTTTCCTTTCATTTTTATGCGGATGATTGCCAGCTTTACCTACCGGTTAATAAGGCGAGCTCTTCTGTTAGCACACTTCTTGAATGTCTGGATGACATTAAATCTTGGCTTGTTTTTAACTTTTTAAAGCTGAATGAGGATAAGACTGAGGTGATAGTATTTGGTGATTCTTTTGGTTCATCTGTTGACTTGGGCTCATTGGCTCAATATAATAAAAACAATATTTTAAATTTAGGTATTAAGATGGATCCCGATTTAAGATTCGACAGCCAAATTGCAGCTGTCATTAAATCTAGTTTCTTTCAACTAAGACAGTTGGCTAAAGTAAAAGCATTTGTCTCTAGACAGCATTTTGAGACACTTATTCATGCTTTTATCACTTCTCGTTTGGACTATTGTAACTCGTTGTATCTTGGGGTCGGTGAGTCTTCTATCAATCGCCTCCAGATGGTCCAAAATGCAGCAGCGCGTCTTTTAACAGGTACATGGAAATATGAGCATATCTCTCCAGTTTTGGCCTCCCTACACTGGTTACCTGTCCATTTTCGGGTCCATTACAAAATTTTACTCTTTGTTTTTAAATCCCTTCATGGCTCTGCACCATCCTACTTA
>NW_018128562.1:26061-31920 GCF_001952655.1 Monopterus albus
CATCCTCTTAGCAAAGTCCACCACCATCTGTCCTTCTAGGTTCCTTCCCTTAACACCAAACCTGCCCATCACCTCCTCATCACCTTTGTTCCCCTCACCAACGTGCCCATTGAAGTCTGCCCCAATCACCACTCTCTCCCCTCTGGGAATACTCTCCATCACCTTGTCTGACTCACTCCAGAATCTCTCCTTCTCTTCTAACTCACACCCTACTTGTGGAGCATAACCACTGACTGGATTCAACATTACCCCTTTAAATTCCAACTTCAAACTGATCACCCTGTCTGACACTCTTTTCACCGCTAAAACATTTCTTACGAGCTCCTCCTTCAGGATCACTCCTACTCCATTTCTCTTCCTGTCCACACAATAATAAAACAGTTTGTATCCCCCTCCAATGCTACGCGCTTTGCTACCCTTCCACCTGGTCTCCTGCACACACAGTATATCTACCTTCCTTCTCTCCATCATGTCCGCCAGCTCTCTACCTTTCCCTGTCACTGTGCCAATGTTAAGAGTTTCTATTCTCAGACCTATACTCCTGCCTTTCCTCTTCTCTCACTGTCCACGACTCCTTCTACCTCCTCTCCTTCTTCAACCAACAGTAGTCCGATTTCCGCCAGCACCCTGTAGGTCAACAGCACTGGTGGCGGTCGTTGTTAACCCGGGCCTCAACCAATCCGGTATGGAATTCACACTGACGATTCGCAAGTTTAAATTTGGCATGTTTTTATGCCGGATGCCCTTCCTGACACAACCCTCTCTATTTATCCAGGCTTGGGACAGGCGCAGAAGTAACTGGTTTGAAACCCCTATGGCTAGAATCAGCAGTGTCACATTTACAGTATGTTTCTGTAAATCCTATGACAACAAAATAATTCAGCAAAAAAAAAGACTGTCCACGACTCCTTCTACCTCCTCTCCTTCTTCAACCAACAGTAGTCCGATTTCCGCCAGCACCCTGTAGGTCAACAGCACTGGTGGCGGTCGTTGAAGCGACGTGTTAGACGGCGACAGTCGTGCGGTGGGTAGAGCAGTTGTCTCCCAACCAGAAGGTTGAAGGTTCATATCTCAGTGTTGGCAGTCCACATGTCAAAGTGTCCTTGGGCAAGACACTGAACCCCCCCTCCCCAATGGTTAGAGCCATCAGTTGAGGTGGCGCTGCAGATGGCTGCCATCGGCTCTGTACCGGAAACAAATTCCTTGTGTGTAACGTACTTGGCTAATAAAGGTGATTCTCTTTATCTTCACCATGATCATCAAAACACCACATGAGGGAACATCTGTTGGAAGAATGGTGTTCATCCCTCCAGGAGAGTTCAGAGACTTGGAGAGTCAAGGTGGAGCTGTTCTGGTGGCATGTGGTGGCCCAGCACCTCACTGGGACTCTTTATGTTGGGTTTTTGTTTCATTTGTCACCTGTTTGTATGTGACATTACAGGCTACTTCTACAGTAGTTGCCATAAACCTGTTTGCTACTCACATACCGTATAAGCCTAAAACTACATTTTTGTAGTGACTGTTTCTTGGGTTACATTTAGAAATAGGAACCAGGCACTGCAGTCGGTAGTGATCAGTATGTTGCCACCACTGAGAAGCTACAGAAGGAGTTTTACCAGTGAAACACTAGAGAGGTGGCTCCAGTTCTCAGTCACACTTTGATGTTTGATGTGGACCTTGCCTCAAACTACACCAAATCCTGGATGTCTCAGTTATCTTACATTTTGCCCTGCAGTCTGCTGAGCGAGGCACTAAGGGATGGAGTGTGGTTATCCCAGCGGTGACCATAATGCTGTTTCAACCCCGACAGCAAAGTCTTACTTCACTTTCAACCAGTCAGCCTCTCTACTCAAAGACAGAGATTGGTCTGTCGTGCCCAAAACATAGATGTATAGAAACACAGAACAACATTTGGTGGTAAGAGGGAAATTGTATATCTGACAAATGTCACTATAAAAATTCTATCTGCATTTAAAATGAAGCTTCATTTATGGAGAAACATATTCTTCTAAATGTTATGTGCAATAATGAATCTTGAGTTTCTTTCAGGAATTATGAACTGCTTATTTAGTTGCACAGTGTTGGAGAGGAGGAGTCTGACCTTGGATAAGGGGTGTTTTGTTTTGTGTCAACTATTTTCTGAAACAGACAATCTGGCATTCACACTGTGATTGGCCAGTTGTGCAGAGGTGAGAGAGGAGCCAGGCATTGTACTTTTTATTTGTTACACAACTGTGTGGCACATTTAATATGAATAACTGAGCAGAACAGTGTCTTCCAGGAGAGACTGAAAGTATGCAGTTGTCCCAATTTTAAATGTCTCTTCCAGTGTGGCTGTTTGAAACTATAAACATCTGATTTCCAACATTTCGAAAACTAGTTCTGAAAGACCATAAAGGGGCTGTTAGTGAACCCCCATCATGAGCCACATTCATGTAGCACATCTCCTCAGTTGCTGTTTTCTGTGGTCCATGTCACGTTTCAAACCCTGTGTGTCTGAGCACCACTGTACTTCCTTATGTCTCTGTCCTGTCTAAATGTTATATTCCTGGAAAAAAGAAAGAGAAGGAATGCTTTGTGTACTTTTAATCCTTCATATGCCCCTTTGCCTCGCTCTGACCTGTTCATTCTCTGCCTGTCATCTCTGCTGATGAAAGCAGATCCCACTGACGTCGGTGCTCGAACACTCACACTCATACAACAGAAAGCTTCCTAGACAGGATACTGTGACTGACAGACCAGCTATAGGTCTCCTAAAGGGATCTATGGACTCACACCCCTGTGCACTCACACCCAGTCTTCATAGTTGCTTTGATACTTAAGACATCTTCTATAGGTTTCTTTGAAACATGAGGCATTACCTACAGGTTTCTACCAAACATGTTGAATCAGAAAAATTAGATAAAGATTAAGCATTCTTCAGCAGATGCATATTTCCACTGCATCCATCAACATTACTCATATAAACCTTGTTGACATTAAAAACGTGAGACACTTATTGTAGACAGAGATAAAGGATGAAGTTGATCCTTCATTAAGACAGATTTGTTAATTTACTCTAAACCAAACGAAAGAATGGTGCACCAGTGTTATTTCTGACACCTGCCAGCATCCCAGTAGTAGAGGTGTGACCTTTAACATGACATCCAGCATAACACACACCTCAGAAATATGAAGCCTGTTGGTGTTGTTCTCAAAACAAAGGTGGGTAAATCTAGTAATGAGGTGCTTTTGCTGGTGTTGAACATTAATGACATGGTATGAACTCCAGTAAAGCTGTGGGGCACACAAAGTATTTATAGAGATGAAGTTAAGACAACAGTATAGTGGTGGAAGAACTATTTAAATCCCTTAAAGAGTAACACAACAGTGTAAAAATGCTGTTACAAGTAAATGTCCCACATTCAAAAGAGTCAAGAGTCAAGAGTCAAGAACCTTTATTGTCATTATGCATAGCACAACAAACTTTTTTCCGGCAACTCTGTTACTTAAGCAAAGGTACAAACGTACTAAAAGTACTAAGTATGCAGAATGGTGCATTTAACATTAATCTCTGTCATATTATTGGGTTATAATTACTGATATGTTATTGTTTACATTACATTTAATAACACAGCTGGTAAAGGTGCAGCTCATTTTAACTACTATAAAGTATATTTACAGTACAATTTGAATTGCTGCTGGGTGGCCTCTGAATAATTAAGTCTCATGATTACACAGTATTGTGTTTTAAGTATATGATTCTGAAAACTAGTCTAACTAAAGTTATCAAATACGTTTAATGCAGTAAAAGCACAGTATCTGCTTCTAAAATGTAGTGAAGTCAAAGTATGAAGTAGCACAACATGAAAATACTCAAGTAAAGTATAGCTACCTCAAAATGATACTTAAGTACAATACCTGAGTAAATGTACTTAGTTACTTTCCACCACTGCAACAGTATACTTCAAGTTTATTTAGACGCTACTTTTGTACTTAAGTAGCATTTTGAGAGCAGGACTTTTACTAGAACAGAATATGTTTACATTGTGGTATTGGGGCTTTTACGTAAATCAATGATCCGAGTACTATTCTACCACTGACCAGAACTTACCAGAAACCAACATGTCGGCGGGTGTGATTCAGCCTTGAAGCCCAGATGCACCTCGGTGATACACGCGCCGACTCCATCTCGCACTCATAGACGATCTTAGTTCGTGACGACAGCACGGGTGCGGGAGGGGGGGAGCACGATGAATGAGCTCGTTGATGATTGGTCGGCGGAGCAGGCCGCCTGTCACGGTATATAAGCAAA
Source organism: Monopterus albus (assembly GCF_001952655.1). Taxonomy (NCBI): domain Eukaryota; kingdom Metazoa; phylum Chordata; class Actinopteri; order Synbranchiformes; family Synbranchidae; genus Monopterus; species Monopterus albus. The sequence goes on from NW_018128562.1 coordinate 30,356, forward strand.
GCAGGGGAAGCTGGGTCTTTCTGTGGCACATGTTGGGTGCAAACCGGTCAGAAAGCAGGAAACGGAGCAGTGAGATGAGTGAGTGAGAAACTAAAGCAGAGGAAAAGAAGAACAGTCACATTCACCTCTCTTCTGAAAAGCTCTGACAGTTGGAAGAGGACACACAGCAGCGCACCATCACGACGTATCTGTGAGTACCAGCCATCCGTTCTAATCTCGCAAACGTTAATTCATAAAAGCTATGTGCGTAGAGCGCATGCGCATGGTTATAGCTGTAGCACGGTATTAATTTAACGTTATGTAGTAGGTGTGCGGTGAAAGTACGCGGGTCTCCCGCCTCAGCTCACATTAACGGGGTGTGGCTCATGCTGCTGATGGCTGGAGGGAGGGCGGGTGGTCTCTGCACTGACAGACGGGCCGGTTGCGTGTCCAGTCACGCAGGGGGACCGCCCATTGCCTCTGGCCTCACTTTATAGCACTTAGAGCAGATGTTATTGAAGACTATAGATGGCATTAAAAATAAGATAAAAGCAATAACCATGGACACATCATGAGGCACTGGGCCCCAGGGCACAGACATGTAAAAGGCCCCCGGGTCCCCAACACAGGAGCAGACCCACAGACTGAAAGTGTCTCATTTTACATATATATTTACTAACAGTCACTTGTTGTGCAACACTTATTGGTCATTTTTCATTTATTTTTAGTTATTTTGTTGAATCTTCTTGCATCTTATTGTTGTTTATTTTGTCAATTCCATGTTTGTTTTTGTCTGAGGATGTTTTTTTGTCCTTGTGCTCATTTATCATCTCTTTGCCAAAACTAGTAAAGTCTGATAGATTTGAGAGTTCTGGGTCCTTAGTTGTTAACCCAGCCTTGACTGGTAGTAACAAAAGTAAAAGTACACATTATGTACTATTCTGGATCATCTATGGGAATATTAACGCTTTAAAGCATAGGTAGCATTTTAATGTTGTTAAGGTGAAACTACCTTTACTGGCTTTTTACTTTGTATACCACTTAATTTACCACTTAATTCCACAAAATGCATCCTATTTTACTGAATCTGGCTCACATGCACAGTCCTTTGGTGGTTTCACATTTGGGACTCGTCACGGATCCGAGTACACTTGACCCCAATGACCGGTTAATTTTAATCAGTGTGAACACAAGCATACCGGATTCACTTGAAGAGGTGGTCTTAAGCATGATTCATGTGTACTCGAGCTGCGGGAGACGTTAAAGCAGCTCTGCTCAGACAAGGAGGTAGGCTGCTATGTGACGTCGTAATTATTTGACTGTCAAATAACATGGCTGCAAACGGACCTCTGTGGAGTAACGAAGAAATATGCTGGCCTGAAATTTGGGCTGATGAAAACATACCAAGACAATTGGATACTACACAAAAACTCTGAGATTTACTGAAGTGTTCGTCAGTATTTACAGTGAGGAACAGAGGTATTTGAACACCCTATGATTTTGCAAGTTCTCCCACTTAGAAATCATGGAGGGGTCTGAAATTCACATTGTAGGTGCATTCCCACTCTGAGAGACAGAATTAAAAA
>NW_018128562.1:32758-35977 GCF_001952655.1 Monopterus albus
AAGGTTCTGGAGTGGCCTAGCCAGTCTCCAGACCTCAATCCAATAGAACATCTTTGGAGGGAGCTTAAACTCCGCGTTGCTCAGCGACAGCCCTGAAACCTGACAGATCTAGAGGAGATCTGTGTGGAGGAGTGGGCCAAAATCCCTGTTGCAGTGTGTGCAAACCTGGTCAAGAACTACAGGAAACGTTTGACCTCTGTAATTGCAAACAAAGGTTTCTGTACCACTGATTTTCTCAGGTGTTCAAATACTTATGTTCAGCAGTGCAAGACAAATAAATTCTTTAAAAATAATACAATGTGATTTCCTGAAATTTTTTTTAAAATTCTGTCTCTCAGAGTGGGAATGCACCTACAATGTGAATTTCAGACCCCTCCATGATTTCTAAGTGGGAGAACTTGCAAAATCACAGGATGTTCAAATACTTCTGTTCCTCACTGCACATGTGGCTAGTTGATGACATCAGTGTTTACCTCTCCTTGGCGGATTACTGTATCGGACTCTGTACTGTACATATGCAAATATGCTGGGGCACAGAAGGATGTTATCTAATGTAAAAGTAGGGCAGGGAGGAGCAGTCGTGTTCAGGCACAATACAAAAAATTGTGCCTAATTGCGCAAACACTGTGAATACTAATGCAATGCGAATTCTGTCACTGTGACATGATTTTACTGAATGAAGCACTCTAACATTTCCCCTTTTAAATGTGGTGAAATATAAATATTTACATGAGGAAATTCTCAGTTAAACTACATGTTCCTCAGAACTGAACTGCAGTAGTAAATGTACAGACTTACTCTCCCTAGAGCTGATAATAAACAGTACTATTGAAACTCTGGCAGCTGACAGTTTGCACTGAAACCTGCTATTACAGCGACCTTGTGTAGTTGTTCTTCCTGCTCAGTTTCTGGAGGATGCATGACCCCTCCACTGTGTTTGTGCGCTCATCTGGCAGCGACACGCTGATTTACATACCTTTGCATTTGTACCTTTCAGTCATTCACCTCTCTGTAGTACAACAGAATTAATTGGACTTGAGATGTGTGCAGTTTTAAGATTTAAAAGTCCCCAGTATTCCATAAGAATGGGAAAAGTTAGAGCAAAGTCAGATCAGCTCTTTTCCAGACTCGGGCCGCCTCCACAGTTTCCGGCAGGCGTTTGGCTGTTCAGCGGGCAGATAATTAAAATCTTATTAGTTGTCTGGATGGTGCAGATGGATGATTTGAGTCAGCTGCAGGAAGATGTCGGGACAACGTCAGAGCAGATGCCATTTTGGAGCATTTCTGAAGGGTTTGCCAGTGTTGGACAGAAGTCGTTTTTACACCGAGATCCCTCACTACTGTCGTTCCAGAGAGTCGCCAATATCCCGCCCTTGTGCTGTTCATACAGATCAAGCTAAAGGCGGTATAATCGTGAGCCAGTCTGTGAATTCAGTCAGCAGGGCAGGATTCTGCACCAGAGGCGAGATATGTCGCTCTGTGACGTAAATTTTACGCCAGTAGTCTACAAGCCGGAACAACAATGGAGAGATAAGTGTGGATGTAGCTTTGTTGGCTTTTCAAACATTTGCTTTGCTTCACTCAAAATTGGTTTCTGTGTGTGTGTGTGTGTGTGTGTGTGTGTGCGCGCGAATGTCATGAGTGATAACTGTAATCAATGTACACATAGCGTGTCTCCCCTTTGTTCTGCTTCTGATACAACCTCCAAAGGTGGACCAGAAGCGCAACAACAATGGCCTGCCATTCCGGCTTTGTGCCTTACACACAGAAAACAAGACAGAATAAAGGCACAACACTTCCACCTTGAAAAGGTGGTATGTAAGAGGCTGGAGTCTAGGTGAGGAAACCAGGGAAGTCTCCCTGTATTATAATAGGTTCAGCGGACCTCGAGCTAGGCTACATTTGCAGGAGTGGGGACTTGTGTGAGAGTCACATTGAAGACCAAGGCTGCATCTTCTGTTCAGGTTTGAAGTTCAGTTTTTCTCAGTGGATAAACACTGAACTTCACAGAGATGCTCACTGTCTGCACTGCTTTTTGCCATTCACTCCAAGAAAGCCATCAAATGCAATATTACTTTAGCATAAAGCGACCAGTACAGACCATTTAGTGACCTGTGTCCAGAGCAGATTCAGGTCTCCTCTGTTGGAGGGAGGAAACATCATCCTTCCATCCAAAACACATTCCCCCACTGTGTCCAATGCACTGTTTCATCATCATGAAGCCATTGTGTAACCTGGAGCTGCAACCATTAGCTCACTGATAGAAAGTTAACATGCAAATATTTAGAGGCAGCAGTCACCAACATGTTCTGGCTCCACCTTCTTTAATGTGAGGAGCTGATGCTTTCGTCAGATGTGAGAATAAACTGAATATCTTTGGTTTTGCTGGTTGGACACAACAAGACATTTGAAGACGCCACCTTTGACTCTGAAAAGTCACAATGGGCTTGTTTTTTTTTATTTTTACACCAGTGTCTGACATTCTGTGAATAAAAAGATCAATCAGATAATCAAAACAATAATCAGCAGATTAATCAGTGACAGCAGTTTTTATTTCCATTCATTTATTTGGAATTTTCCTTTAAAATGTCACCTAACTGTACACAGTTCGCATTTTTCAACCTAATCTTAACGTGTAACCATCACCCTAAAACTGAATGTTTTTGGACAGTGGACCAGCTGTAGGAGTGTGTAAACGGGTATCAGGCTTCACAGTAATACCAGGTGTACACACACACACACACACACACACACTGTGCGTTGTATCACATCAACATGATTTCTGCATCAGTATCTTTTAAGACAAGAAGAGGAGAAACAGGACTGGACTGACACTGGTTCTACGGAGCTGATGTTTTAAACGCTCACAAGTACGATAAAGGTCACCTGTACCTTTTCTCCATGCTAATTGCAAAACATCAAATAAAAAAAAAAAGTATGTAAATTGTGTGTGTCTGTTTTTTAAGTGGTGCTTTGGTTTGCAGACAGCCTTTTTTTTTTTTTTTTTTTTTGGTTGTGTAAGAATGAGCAGCTGATTGGAAGTCGCCACGTTGTGCATTTGTGGTTGTTGACACTTCACAAACTGCTGACACATGACAGCGTGCATGCATGAGCCATGTGATGAAATGTCGTCGTAGGCAGATTTATTAATAAATTAATTAGGAGCAGTTCACCTGACACAATACAGGAAGAACAGGAAGAAATACAAGACAAGAATGA
>NW_018128563.1:0-1679 GCF_001952655.1 Monopterus albus
GAATGATACTTGATACTACAAATAATACGTATGTTACTGTGTATCCTCTCCCAGTGTTATATCTGCTCTTTCATGGGGAAGTGAGAGAGATAGGGACAAGTTGAACTCAGACAAAAACTCTCAGATACTAATCAGAAACAGACTTCTTTAATAGATTAAGCAATCAAGTCAGATATGGTACATAGTAAGCTGGATGCCTGTATTGTCCGTTGTGTCCAGCCTAGATTGTGAGAAGGTGGATAATGAGACGTAGGATCCAGGAAGTGGTGTCCACCGCATAGTGGAAGAATGCTGTTCTGAGAGTACAGAAACAGAGAGGATAAGGCAATGTATGGCTGGAGGAACACTCGGTGACTGAGTGAAGAGACGAGGGAGAGCCCAGATGTAGAGGTGTAGAGATGCTGTCCTGCAGACCCAAGGAGGATGTTGGGTGAGTGGAGGAGGGAAGAAGAGTAGCTGGAGCTGAACTGCTGTGGCGATCACTGAGGAGGCACAGGGAGGAATGGCGACCGGCCCAAGGAAAGTGGAGCTGTAGCAGGCCACGTGAGTGTAGGAGTGAAAGTAGATCAGCATGGAACCAGAGAAGCTGCCGGATGCTCCAGGTAAGTAGCTGAGGCAGGTGAACTCAGAGAGGGCACGCGGGGAAAGTCTCAGCACCAGTAGGGCCTAGCTCCAAATGCAGCCACAGCCAATTCCTGCAACCACTGTGTGAATGGGTACACCCGTAGTTACCGGTAGCCGAGAGTGGGTGCTAAAATTCAAATCTTGGTATGTGCATTGTGGCATTTACAAATTGCAGACCTGTTCCTTTACGTGGGTTTTGCATCAGGTCATCATTGACACTGCTCTTTAAGGTAGGTTACACTGTTCATTTCGTTTGTGTTTTGATTGTGTATAGAATATTTTACAAAGGTTAAACACACTAATGTTTTCACTGTAATGTATTGTACTTTGAGACAGAAGATCACAGGGAAGATCAATGGGAAGGATGTGCAACAGATAAGGGTGATTAAAGATAGAGATGGAAAGGTGCTAACAAGTGAGGAGAGTGCAGAGAAGATGGAAGGAGTATTTTGAGGACCTGATAATTAAGGAAAATGAGAGGGAAAGAAGGGGGAAGAGGTGAATATTGCAAAGCAGGAAGTAGCAAAGATTAGTGTCATGATTCGGTTCCACTGCTTCCTGTCAGGCTTTTATTTTGACATTACTTCCTTTTTGTTTCACCACAGTTTCAGTCTTTTTACTTTTTTCATCACTCACATTAGATTCACCTGTTCCCGATAGTTTGCACTGCATTATAAGCAGCCTTCACCCTACAATCCCCGCCAGATTGTTCTAGATCCCAGCGCTGACTTTCCAGCATTTTCTTTGGTTTTGGTATTTTGTGTTTCTGACCCGGATTGTATACTCTGACTATTCTGTTCTGCCTTGCCCTCTTGTTATGGACTGCCACTGTGTGTGATTATTGGACTTCCCTTTGGACTACGTATTTTGGATATGTGTTTGATATATGTGTTTGCTGGCTCTGACCTTGGACTGTGATACCAACCCGTAAGTGTGTTTTTGTACCCCGTTTCTTGTATGGTTTTTTGTTTAGGGTTAGTTCTCTTATTAAAGAGACGGATTTGTTCATCATTTGTCTGGCCATTTAATAGAGTTCACCAAAACTTTTTCAGCAG
>NW_018128563.1:3925-7248 GCF_001952655.1 Monopterus albus
GTTCCTGAAATTAAATTACAAAATAAATGTAACTATAATTATTTACAGTTACTAAGTAAAATATATTTCACTTACAGCTGCTGATTAAAATGTTGGTGATTACAAAGCAATTATATGTGACTATAGTCTTTCCAATCCCATATGTACTGTATGTTTAACATTGATTCAGTCACTTTGCACCTTTTCACCTTCCAGAATGCTTACTTTTGGCATCTATCCAGACAACATGAGTCAGCAAAGCCTGGGACAAATAACACCTTCAAGGGTAAGATGGCTCACAAGGAGCTGCCACAAAATGCCCCCCAAGCCCCCAGAAATCAGTTAGCATTTTTTCCCTTCTGTTTCCCTCACCCTGAAGTCTATGGGTTTTTGGTTAGATGCCTGAAATAAGGTCTGTGGTTAACAAGGCCAGTACATTTTCAACATAAAACTCTTTAGAAAATACCTCACTCCTGATTTATGCATAAAACAAAAAGTAATCAATCATTTAAACATACAGTATAACAGCTTCAAATGGACATCGAATACTATTTAAGCATAACAACCAAGGCACAGAATATGCTAAAAGGGTAACAGGCATAATAAGTGATTTTTATGTACAAATATGTCTATGAATCTAGCCACAGGGGTTTCAAGGCAGTCACTTCTGTGCCGGTCCCAAGCCTGGATATATAGAGAGGGTTGTGTCAGGAAGGGCATCCGACATAGCAACATGACAAATTTAAACATGCAAATCATCAGTGTGAATTGCATACCGGATCAGTTGAGGTCCAGGTTAAAAACAACCGCCACCAGCGCTGTTGACCTACAGGGTGCTGGTGGAAATTTGACTACTGTTGGTCTTCATACAGGAGGTGTTGAGCTGTGGAAAGCAGAGTTCAACTTCCTGCATCATCAGAGAGAGGAGGAGAGGACAAACTGCTGAGCTCTGGCAGCTCTCTGACCTAAGCTGGCTCTGATATAACTTTAGTTGCTCTGTTTACCCTCCTCCAAGATTCTCTCTTCCTTAGAAACTAATGTCCCTTCTTTCTTGTTGTGTAAGCTGTTGTCATCAATCTCTCTGCTGAAAGAAAAGATGGCGCCGACAGCGATGGCAGCCTTGGTTACACAAGCTCTCTAGTGTTTGTTGTTTTTCTTTCTTTTCTCAGTCTTTTGCAACCCATCCCAGCTTACTTTTAACAGAGAAGAACTGTTAAATATTGGACACACTGAACTACCTTTCTCCCATTTTTTGAACAAAGAATGCTGTGTGGGCATTCTGATCAGAGGCGCAGCTGCAATCTATGGGACCTTGAAAAAACACTGACGAGGCAAGCAAGTGGGCACCTTAGTTTAGGCTGTGCCAGAGAGGAACTCGGACCCCACTCCCATCTATCCACTTAGCAAATCTTCGCTCCCTAGTCAATAAGATGGATGAGATCATTCTCGTCAACAGGACAAACTCTGACTTTGCACTGTAACATCCCAGTTCTTTTATTGGACAGATCTGAATAACGAAGGAGTCCGTCTTTCTTCATTTTAGCGCTGATTTATTTTAAACCACAAATAAAATTACAAAACACAACCCGGGTGGCTCCCCCTTCCAGGCATCCCCATGCAGGCTGCTGGAAAAAAGGAGTCCCAGAAACACAGAGCCTAATACATTTATAAGTTTTGGGCTAACCCCTTACACAGATGAAGTCAGTCCGCAGACTCCATCTCTTATCTAGAGCTCCACGGGCTTGGAGCAGCTGGATTTTACCTAGTCATAACAAAATGAGGAAGCTCAATGTGTGTGTATGTTGTCACGTGGTGCGTAGCTAAGCATTCATTCAGACATAATATTTGAACACAAGATTTAACACAGGAAAACAATTGGTGCCATGGTTCCCTTTTCAGAATCAACACTCTGCTAACCTTGAAACAAAACAGACTAGAGCAGATTTTGAATCTTACTAAATTGCATTACTAACACAAGATTCAACACAATGTTTAAGAATGAACTAACAGATTTACTCATTTCTAACAGCACGCTCTGGTGCCTTATGCTTTACAGGGGCTTGGGGGGTGACAGTGGCGACAGTGGTGCGGTGCGGTGGGTAAAGCAGTCATCTCTCAACCGGAAAGTTTAAGGTTCGAATCTCGGTGTCTCCATTCCACATGTTGAGGTGTCCTTGGGCAAGACACTGAAGCCCCCAAGTTACCTGTGATGGTGGCGTGTATGCACGCAGCAGCCCGGGGCCCTCAACTCCAAACTAATTTTCGTTGTATGTGTTACAATAAAATAAAGCTGCTTCTTCTTCATACAAAAACTTGGCTCAGCAACTCCATCTCGGACAGTGCATTCCAAGTACCGGGGTTCCAGGTATACAGAGCGAATTGCGCAACGGAACTGTCCAGCAAAACAAGAGGATGTGGAATCTGTCTCTACATAAATGAAGGTTGGTGCACAGATGTAACGGTGCTACAGAGGACATGTAACATGGACTTAGAGACTCTTTTTGTCAACTGCAAACACTTCTATTCTCCCCATGAATTTTCGAGCTTCATACTGGTAGGTGTCTATTTAAAACCTGTTATGTATTCTTGTGCACAGTTACTTAGACGGACACCACGTCTCCAACACAAGCGGGTTTATTCAACCAAAATGTACACCTTCTCTATATCTCAGGCGCCAACGTACACACCCAGAATACCTTGCCTCGAACTACGGCAACCGTATGCGGACACTAACCCATAATACATTACATCTTCACCCCCCTTTTTACTGGGGCATCAACCATCCCGCACTCTCACTTAACACAATAAGTAATATTAGTGACTAACATATGCAATGTAATTGACCCAACCATGCCCCCACATACGAACCAATTTCAACTCCTTAATAAACATTTTCCTGCCTTGAACTCTTCAACAGTGCATAACACAACATTGGCATTATTAATACCACAACTACATCTTTCACATTATGGTTCATAGCGCTGTGGTGCTTTTATGGTTCGCTGTGAGCGCCGCAGACCAGTGTCTGTCAGTGCTGGCTCTTCAGTGTCCTGCGCCTCCACTGGCTCCAGAGTAGTGTCTGTAAACCCCTCCGGCTCCGGAGAAGTCATGGCTCTCTCCATTCTGGGTCTTAATTGGTCACTATGTCGTCTGTAGATAATGTCCGTGTCACAGCCTTTAACCTTGAAAGAGATTGGACCTGTCTGTTGAGTGATGACACCCGCTATCCACTTCGGTCCCTTGCCCGTTGTGTCACGCAGATAAACAGGTTCATCCACCATGAATCCTCTGTCCACTGCTTTCTGATCATGGTAGTGTTTTTGCTTGTACTGTTTTTGTCTAAC
>NW_018128563.1:10351-12051 GCF_001952655.1 Monopterus albus
TTTTTTCCACAGTTATGACACACTGTTTCTTTAAAATGGCAGTCATCAGCTGCGTGATTTTTTCCCTTACATCTGTAACAGCCGTCTTGTCCTTTCTGTTGTGTGTTTACTTGCACGCGGTGCACTCCGCTTGCGTGTTCCTCCATTTTCCTTAATTGTTGCATGTCTTTCTCGGCAGTTTCCATGTTTAGCGCTATTTCTAGCGCTCTGGCAAACGTCAGCCTCTCCTCTGACAGCAGCCTCCTTTGACAAGCCTCGTTCCGTATCCCACTGACAAAACGATCCCGAAGTGCGTCGTCCAGTCCAACGCCGAAATCACAATACACTGCGTACTGCTTCAGTGTAGCTACAAACTGTGTTACGGTCTCCCCTTGCTTCTGGCTACAGTGGTTAAAGCAAAACCGTTTTGCTATAATCAAAGGCTTCGGCTCATAATGTGCCTTTAACAGGTCCACCACTTCTTTGAAAGTCTTATCCTTCGGCATTGCTGGCTGCACGAGGTTTCTCAACAACCCGTAGGTCGCCGGCCCCATTGCACTTAACAATACTGCTACCCGTTTCTCATTGCTAATATCATTAGCATCAAAGAAAAGTTCGACACGTTCCACATATGAGGACCACGACTCACTTTCTGGCTTGAACTCGTCAATTCTCCCGAGGAACGCCATCATCCCATCCTCGTCGCCAATTTAAGATGTTATGTATTCTCGTGCACAGTTACTTAGACGGACACCACGTCTCCAACACAAGCGGGTTTATTCAGCCAAAATGTACACCTTCTCTATATCTCTGGCGCCAACGTATACACCCAGAATACCTTGCCCCGAACTACGGCAACCGTATGCGGACACTAACCCATAAAGTTCAGGATTCAGCCAATGACCCCTCGTCTGTGTGGGGAAGCCTGAAAAGCATCACTGGCTATAGGAAACCACCCGCCCTGCTGTGGAGGACCATCAACTAATGGATGACCTGAATGTGTTCTACTACAGGTTTTACAAACAACACTCACCCTCCCTGTTACGTCCCGGGATCAGGCCGTCCCCGGCACCTTGGCAGCTGTTACCGGGGCTATCAGCGACTCCACCCCTGCTCACGTCGGAAACAGTCCCGGCGACGAGGCACACCTGCGCTCAATTAACTGCTCTATACTTAAACACGGCGCTGGTGTGTCTTCGCTGCCAGACGATCTCTTAGTCTTCTGCCGGTGACTTTGCGTGTTTCTTGTCCTGGATCCTGATGTCGTCTAAGATCATCCTACCCTGGTATATTGGTGTCATTCCACTGTGTCGACTGGAGTAAGTTTCTTTGCCTTGGTTATATTTTTGGTGAACTGACTTCTGAGGAGGCCTTTTTGTTTTTGTCTGAACTGATTACCGAGGAGTATCTTCTGTTGTTTTTGAACTGAATATTTGGAGAGGTCTTGTGTTTATTTTTGAACTCATTACCAAGGAGTATCTTCTGTTGTTTTTGAACTGAATATTTGGAGAGGTCTTGTGTTTATTTTTGAACTCATTACCAAGGAGTATCTTCTGTTGTTTTTGGAACTTATTACGGAGGAGTGTCTTGTGTTTCGAACTGCTGCCTGGTGCCACCTATGTCTCCGTGGGCCTTGCTGTCGAGCGACGATCGTTGGTGGGGGTCCACATCCAGTGCCTGGGTCAGTTAAGCGTGGGCGCTTGTTCCTGTCTGCATACCTC
>NW_018128563.1:16838-17354 GCF_001952655.1 Monopterus albus
CAGTTATATTTAGCTATGAAGCAGACAAGCTGGTCAAACATCAAGCATGTCTTAAAGACATAAAGGCCTGGATGACCTGTAACTTCTTATTTCTAAACTCTGACAAAACTGAAGTCATTGTGTTTGGGAATGAAAATGATGGAAATCTGCTATCTAATCATATAGTTACTCTAGATGACATAGCTCTCACCTCCAGCACTACTGTGAGGGACCTTGGTGTCATTTTTGACCAGGATATGTCCTTTAAATCACACATAAACCAAGTCTCTAGAACTGCCTTCTTTCACCTGCGCAATATTGCAGAAATCAGGAGCATCCTATCTCAAAGTGATGCTGAAAAACTGGTCCATGCATTTGTTACTTCCAGGCTAAAAAGCCTCCAGTTAATCCAAAATGCTGCAGCCAGAGTACTGACAGGAACTAGCAGGAGAGATCATATTTCTCCCATATTAGCTTCTCTCCACTGGCTCCCTGTAAAATTCAGAATAGAATTTAAAATCCTTCTCCTAACATACA
>NW_018128563.1:17705-26104 GCF_001952655.1 Monopterus albus
ATCAACATTTATCAACATATGAAATTCTAGGATTGACATTATAATCTGCATTAGCAAATATGTCTACATGTTTATTTTCGTATGCATTGTAATAGTATCATATGCTTTATGATTTACTTGTGTTAACCATTTCATTTGCCGTAAAGAGTGTAGGAGACATGTATAAGGCTGTAAGAGTAGACAGGAAACCACAGAACAGGAAGTAGACCAGGTCTCATAGCAACACTGGTGCTCTTCCTGAATCTGCAGACAACAACTAACTGTTTATAAAGGAGGAGGGTAATGTCTCGGTCGAAAGGTCAGGATATGTTGTACTGAGAATTCTAAATCTGCCTGGCGACAAGATCACCAAATGAGGGGTCAGATCAGAACAAGGTCAAGAAAGCAACCAAGGAACGAGGATGAAGGACAACCAGGATGACGTCAGATCATTTGCATGACTCTCATCATAAATTCTTTATGCAGAGGAAACTCGTGGTTCCAGCTTCCTGCAGCAGCTATGCACTGACTTCTCTGTGTGATAGGGCTTCAGATAGAGACGGAACCCAGAGCTCTGTATTTGCTTGTCTTGAATATTGTTTTCTTCATCAAGATTGTAATAAATATTTTAAAGGTTGTTCTGACTTCGACCCTTCCTCAGAAATGAACATGCAGGATGCTTAGGTTCTTCACTACCTTTAAGATTAGACCTCAGACTTTCCTTTTTGATAAAGCTTATAGTTAGGGCTGGATCAGGTGACCTTGAACCTTCCCTTTAGTTTAGCTGCTATAAGCCTAGGCTGCTGGGGGGCCCCATGATGCTCAGAGTATCTCTTCTCCCCTCTCCTCTCCTTTCCTCTCTCTCTCTCCCTATGCTTCTATATGCCACCATTACACATCACTAACTTTGTGTCTCCTCTCTCCCTGTACCTTTCTGCAGGTAGCCCTGGCTCTGGAGCTCTATGTTTCTGATGAGCAGTCACTGGCCACATCAACCTGACCAGTGTTTGATTGTTTGTTGTGTCCTGTTGCTTTTCTTCTTTTCTCTCTCCTCTATCCACTCACCTCAACCGGTTGAGGCAGAAGGCCGCCCACCAAGAGCTGGGGTCTGTCAAAGGTTTCTTCTGTTAAAGGGAGTTTTTCCTCTGTTTTTCCTCTGTTGCCAGGTGCTTGCTCAAGGGGGATTTGTTGGGTTTTCCCTTTGTAATGATAGTGATAACAGTAAGGTCTAGACCTTACTTTGTAAAGTGTCCTGAGATGACTTTTGTTGTGATTTGGCGCTATACAAATACAATTTGATTTGATTTGATTTGACTCCACTCAGCCTTCAAGACACTGCAGGGAGCATCGATCGTCACAAAACTGGATTTATGCAATGCTTACCACCTAAGAAAAGGGGATGAATGGAAGACTGCGTTCAAGACACCTCTGGGACATTCTGAATATTGGGTCATGCCATTTGGGCTGACAAGCGCTCCTCCGAGACTTTATAGGATGATTTGTGTTTGTGTACTTGAATGATATATTAATCTTCTCTTCCTCTCTTACAGAACATCATAACCATGTTAGACAAGTGCTCCTCATACTATAAAACAGACTATGTCAAAGCTGAACGTATACTTTCCACACAGACAGCGTTGCCTTCCTAGGGTTCAGTGTGGAGAAAGGCAAGGTGCAGGCGGGCCCCTCCAAGATCACCGCGGTCATCACATGGCCCACCCCCTAGTCCTGAAGGGACCTGCAGTGCCAAGGTGAAATTCACATGGGCTGACAAGGCAGAGTGGGCTTTCCAAACACTGAAGGACCATTTCACTAACACACCGGTACAGTTGTTTTTGTTGGCCTGTTTTAATTTTAGTTTTAGTCTTTGTGTGAAGCTGTCATTTTAGCTTTTATTAGTTTTAGTCATGTTCATACTCTTTTTAGTCTAGTCAAGTTTCACTCAACTAGAAGTCTGAGCATTTTATTCTTATTTTAGTCAGAATTATCCATGACTATTTTCATCTAGTTTTAGTCGACGAAAACTGATTACATTTAGTCTAGTTTTAGTCAATGAAAATTGTGTTTTAGTCTCTATTTAGTAATGCAATTCTATTTAACCCAGTCAATATAGTATAAGTACCTAGTAGTATAAACAAAACCGAAATTTTCTTTTAGCCAAACCCATTTCAAACAAGGTCATCTTATTATATTATTGTTACCTTATAGACTCAAGAATATATCCAATACACATTTTATGTAATTTTGTGGATGCATTTCTCCCCATCTTTTTCCACAACACACTCCGTTTTCTTTTCCACTTCTATGAAATGAAGGTTTTCCAAACGTTTCTTCTTTTTGTTTCAAAGAAGAAACCCCGGCAGGCTGGCCATCGGTCCCTTTCTCTTCTCAGACTTTGTTTGTTGTCATCTTCTAAATAATGCCGCAATTGGGGCTTAAGGAAGTGACGTCGCTTGCATCTGTGCAGTGCGGACTGATGCGGCCCCTGACGCGAGACACAGGAAACAGAAATACTGCAAAATAATAATAATAAGACATTATAACATTTTGTTTCATCTCGTTTTGGTGATGAAATGAAGAGACATTTTAGCATAGTTTTTACTTTGTAAACCACATTTATTCTCATTTTTTTCGTCAACAATATTGCATTATACATTTAATTATAGTCATCATCACATGACCAGCATTTTCGTTGCACCTCGTCTTGTTTTTGTCATGTGATAAAGGTTTGTTGATGATGATATTTAGTCACAATTTTCGTTGATGAAAGTAACATTATGCACCGGTCCTCATTCAATTGGACCCCTCAAAACAGTTCAGTTGTGGAGGTGGATGCTTCAGAGACTGGAGTTGGAGCAGTCTCTCCATCCCTGCGATTACTTTTCATGACGGCTATCACCCTCCAAGAAAAACTACAATGTCAGAAACTGAGAGCTGCTCGCTGTAAAGCTCACACTATTGGAGAGAGTAGACCAGCCATTTCAGGTATGGACTGACCAAAGGACTAACTCTGACTTTGCACACTCTGCTGCTTTGTGCTTCACGGCGACCTGGCTGAGCGACTCGATCGCGGACAGCACGATTCAAGTACCGGGCTTCAAGCAGATCAGGTATGGACCGAAAATAAAATCTTGGCCTACCTGCAAGAAGCTCGTTGACTAAACCCCAGACAAGCACGATGGGCCCTTTTCTTTGACAGGTTTCACTTTACCCTCACCTACCGACCTGGAACACAGAATAACAAGCCAGATGCGTTGTTTCTACAGTTTAGCCCCACTGTCACCAAAAAACCACCCGATACCATTTTGCCCTCTTCCTGCATAGTGGCAGCCATCTCCTGGGAGATTGAGGAGACCATCCAAGAGGCGCAGCGGACACAATCAGACCCAGGCGACAGCCCACCAGACCGATTGTTCATCCCTGACTCTGTACGATCCCAAGTGTTACACTGGGCACACTCTTCCAGAATCAGTTGCCACCCAGGCATATACCAGGCATAAACTTCATCACCGGACTCCCTCCATCAAATGGTCACTATGTTATTCTGTCCATCATTGACCATTTTTTTTTATGGTCACACACTACATTGCCCTTCCATAACTGCCTTCTGCACTAGAAACAACAGATTGCTGGTACAACATGTCTTCCGCCTTCACGGGATCCCCTCTGACATCGTTTCTGACCGAGGACCCCAATTCATCTCCCAAGTCTGGTCTGCATTTTGCACAGCCCTTGGTGCCTGACCTAATCTCTCCTCAAGCTATCATCCACAGACAAACAGGCAGGTTGAGTGACTAAACCAAGAGTTGAAGAATCCTCTACACTGTGTCACTAACCTTTAACATGATTTCTGGAGCGCCCTCCTACCATGGGTAGAATACACCCACAACTCCCTCATGAGCTCTGCTTCCTGTCTCTCCTCATTCAAGGCCTCTCTGGAATGCCAGCCACTTTTATTATCTGAAGAGGAGATGGACATTGCATTCCCCTCAGTTCAAGCTCATCTCCGCCACTGCACGAAGATCT
The DNA here is from genome assembly GCF_001952655.1 of Monopterus albus. Taxonomy (NCBI): domain Eukaryota; kingdom Metazoa; phylum Chordata; class Actinopteri; order Synbranchiformes; family Synbranchidae; genus Monopterus; species Monopterus albus. The sequence goes on from NW_018128563.1 coordinate 21,711, forward strand.
GGGCAGAGACAGTGGCAGCTAAAACACACGGCTGAGCAAGTTTGCTGCTTGGCAGACCAACGGTGGTGTGCGGCTCCTCCATATGCGGTAGTGGTTTAAGTAACATGTTAATATGGATTATATAATAGAATAATGGTTATGAGTTCATTAAGTTCATGTGAGCTGAACAATGAGCTTATATAAGTTGGCCAAGATGTTTCCTGTTTTTGAGTACATCTCAGGGTGTTGTCTCCTAAAACTGGAGACAGGAAGTTAAGTTCAGAAATTGACGTAACAGCCTAAGGAAAGCTGCAGATAAAAGAGTGAGCCTGAAGGGGTTAGAAGGAAAAAAGAAGAGAGGATGAGAATGCTACCGTGAAAAGTGTTCCGTGGACCCAGGACTGGGTGGGGGAATGAACTCAGGACTATAGACTCTGACTGACTGGACCTTGTGACCAACAATGACTGACTAGCGCACTGACAATCTCCTTATCTACTACTTTATCTATTCTATTGCAGGAGGAGTGACTCTGTTCTCTGTTCCCTAACTACCAGATTATCTATTCAACTACTATTCTGTTCAGAATAATTGTAATATTAAATGATCATTTAAATTGGGATGATTTGTCTGAATTAATTAATCAGTCTGAATTAGTCTGCATCACATTCTAGCCACGACAGCAGGACAACAAGTCTGGCTATCTTCAGCACACATCCCTTTAAAAGACAGCACCCACAAATTGGTGCCTCATTACTTGGGCCCATTTACCATCAAAGACATAATTCATCCCACAGCAGTTCCTGCTCTCTCTCCCCAGGTCCAGGAGAGAGATGTGCCTCACAGCTGTGGCTAATCTCATTGATGAGAACTGCACTACTTAAGACCCGGTCAGACGCCACTGCAAAGCCAGTTCGGTGCCTCGGCCACCTCCAGTCCTCCTGCCCCAAAGACGAGCTCTCGCCCCTGACTGTTTTCCTGGCTCCAGCTCTCTCTCTCGCCTGGCAACACCTCCCGACTGGGCCAGCATTACTCTCTTCACTGTTATATTATACCCATGTGTAATAAATTGGATGTAACAAAAAGTACAAGTCATGTACAGTGCATCCAGGAAGTATTCACAGCGCTTACCTTTTTCTACATTTTGCTATGTTACAGCTTTATTCCAAAATAGATTAAATTCATTATTGTTCTCAAAATTCTACAGACAATACCCTATAATGACAATGTGGAAAATGTTTGTTTGAAATCTTTGCAAATTTATTAAAAATAAAAAACAAAAAAATTAAATGTACATTAGCATTTACAGCCTTTGCCATCACACTCAAAATTGAGCTCTGGTGCATCCTGTTTCCACTGATCATCCTTGAGATGTTTCTACAACTTGACTGGAGTCCACCTGTGGAAAATTCTGTTGAATGGACATAATTTGGAAAGGCATACACCTGTCTATATAAGGTCCCACAGTTAACAGTGCATGTCAGAGCACAAACCAAGCCATGAAGTCCAAGGAATTGTCTGTAGATCTGTGAGACAGGATTGTATCAAGGCACAGATCTGGAGAAGGGTACAGAAAAATTTCTGCAGCATTGAAGGTCCCAATGAGCACAGTGGCCTTCATCATCTGTAAATGGAAGAAGTTTGGAACTACCAATACTCTTCCTAGAGCGGGCCACCTGGCCAAACTGAACGATGGAGAGAGAGGGGCCTTAGTCAGGGAGGTGACCAAGAACCAGATGGTGTCTCTGAAAGAGCTCCAGTGTTTCTCTGTGGAGAGAGGAGAACCTTCCTGAAGAACAACCATGTCTGCAGCACTCTACCAATCAGGCCTGAATGGTTGAGTGGCTGGATGAAAACCACTCCTCAGTAAAAGGCACATGGCAGCCCGCCTGGAGTTTTCAAAAAGGCACCTGAAGGACTCTCAGACCATGAGAAACAAAACTCCCTGGTCTGATGAAACAAAAGATTGAACTCAAGTCTGGAGGAAAGCAGGCACCGCTCACCACCTGGCCAACACCATCCCTACAGTGAAGCATGGTGGTGGCAGCATCATGTTGCGGGGATGTTTTTCAGCAGCAGGAACTGGGAGACTAGTCAGGATCAAGGAAAAGATGACTGCAACAATGTACAGGGACATCCTTGATGAAAACCTGTTCCAGAGTGCTCTGGACCTCAGACTTTCAACAGGACAACGACCCTACGCAAACAGCCAAGAAAACAAAGGAGTGGCTACGGGACAACTCTGTGAATGTCCTTGAGTACAGAGAAAAGAAGAGTGAGAGAGTCGCAAAAGATTAAGCAGAATAAATTTGACAAACTGTCAGCAACGTTGCTGTTAAGTAAATTAATCCCATGTTATGATTGAACACAGCAGTATGTGCATAAACAAGTGTTGTGGAAAAGAAGCACATTACTATCACATTTGATTGAGAAACTGTGGCATATAATTGTTTTTGGCGGCCTGTTTTCATTTTAGTTTTAGTCTAGTCTTTGTGTGAAGCTGTCATTTTAGTTTTTATTAGTTTTAATCACATTCATACTCTTTTTAGTCTAGTCTAGTTTTAGTCGACGAAAACTGATGACATTTTAGTCTAGTTTTAGTAATATTTTAGTCTGTTTTTAGTAATGCAATTCTATTTAACCCAGTCAGTAGAGTATAAGTACCTAGTAGTATAGAAGAAACCAAAAGTTTCTTTTAGCCAAACCCATTTCAAACAAAGTTATCTTATTATATTATTGTTACCTTATAGACTCAAGAGTACATCCAATACACATTTTGTGTGATTTTGTGGCTGCATTTCTCCCCATCTTTTTCCACAACAAATTTCGCTTTCTTTTCCACTTCTATGTAATTAAAGTTTTTCCAAATGTCGTTTCTTCTTTTTCTCCCAATGACGAACCCCGGCTGGCCGGCCATCAGTCCCTTTCTCTGTGTCAGACTTAACTTTGTTTGTTGTCGTCTTCTAAATAATGCCACGAGTGGGGGGTTAAGGAAGTGATGTCGCCTGCGTCTGTGCAGTGCGACGCGTCTGATGCGGTCCCTGAAGCGAGACATAAGAAACAGAAATACTGCAAAATAATAATAATAACACGACTAAACAAGACGAAATAACGTTATAACATTTCATCTCGTTTTTTATCGTCAACGATATTGCATTATACATTTAATTATAGTCATCGTCACATGACTACTGTGGCGGGTTTGCTTTGAAGATAGTGTGTCGTGGCAAAAATCAATACACAGGGAGAATCACTGCAGTGCCCATCATCATTTATTGAACAATATTTTATGGTAATGGTTGAGAGGGCGAGAAACAGAATCACCTGTCAGTTTGGGCCCCTGCAGAGAAAGTCAAGTGGTCAGTCAGCAGTTCTAGTCTTTTCCTTGGGTCTTCACACACATGCCTGATCAGCTCTGCAGCTAACTATATGGCCATTTCCCAACTTCCTGTAATTGTCCAGATCTTGATGTCCAACCGGGCCCCCACCCTTGTTACACTTCTCTATTTTGGGAACCCCCTGCACACTGTGCCAAACAACAGGAAGTTTGATGCCCGATGTTCTTTGCAGAGACCCGTACAAAGGAGCAGAAAGTTCACCCTGACCTTACTACATGTTGTGCATTAACTACTATTACTTACTAACCAAGTTAATAACTACACCACTACAATTGATTATATTGGGGGAGGGGTGGTATTTTATCAAATCTTTTGTCTTGTGTGTGTTAAGCCAAGTAGGTTTGACTACAATAAGAGTGCAGGCTGCAAGTGCAACCTTGATGCAACAAAAGCGAGAGTGTCTGCAATCACCACAACAAAAATGCTTGAACCTGTTACTTGAGTGAGCAAATAGATGGACAGTGCAAATGCAAATAAGGATGATGTCAGAGAGAGAAAACATTTGGTACAACTTCTTCCATCTTTAGAGAGACAGGAGGAGAGGAGAAGCTGCACAAGTTTCTGATAAAAGTTCTGTCACATGACCTTTGTAGCTCTTTTGTCTAACATTCTTTATTACATAGAAACAAATGTTTCTCCTCTCAGCTGTTGTGTCATTAAGTACTTATGTATAGCTGAAATATGCCAAAGCCCATAATTGTTCAATAGATGTATGTCTTTTATTGACTATATAATTTTATAAAAAAGGAAGATCAAGCATAGAGCATATCCTGTGTTTTAAGGTTACAGGGTGCCCAGACTTTAGATGTTTCCTTATATAGACTTGTTAGAAAACGCTCGACACACAGATAAGCGAGCAGAGAAAATAACAGACCCAGGCGGCTGGCTTCGGTGCAAGCAGTGGGATTTATTTACAGTGCCAATCAGTGCGAAAATATTTACAAGAATAGTAGAGTGGAGAAAAGACTGGGTGTCGATCAGCGGTGGCAGGAGTAGCAGTCAATGGAGTGATGATGGGC
>NW_018128563.1:27612-27775 GCF_001952655.1 Monopterus albus
GTTGCCCTGGGAGGGAGCCAGGCCGGTGACAAAGTCTAGGGCGATATGAGACCAGGACCAACTAGATGTAGTCAGCGGCTGAAGAAGACCTGCAGGGGACTGATGGAGAGGTTTGGCTTGCGCACAGGGAGCACAGGCAGCTACATACTCCCTGGCGTCTTTC
>NW_018128563.1:29500-30246 GCF_001952655.1 Monopterus albus
GGGGTCTGGAAGGCAGTCTTCCACTCATCGCCCTCCTGGATGCGTACGAGGTGGTAGGCATTCCTGAGGTCCAGCTTGGTGAAGACTGCCACACCCTGTAGAGATTCAAAAGCAGAGGAAAGGAGAGGTAATGGATATTTGTTTTTGACAGTTATGGCATTTAAACCACGATAATCAATACAAGGACGGAGGCCACCATCCTTCTTCCCCACAAAAAAGAACCCTGCTCCCAGGGGTGAGGAAGAAGGACGGATCATGCCCGCATGTCGAGCTGTTTCTATGTACTCCTCCAGAGCCTGTCGTTCGGGTTTGGAGATGTGGAAGAGGCAACTGTTGGGCAAGGTGGCTCCCGGGTACAGGTCGATGGCACAGTCATAAGGTCTATGAGGGGGAAGAGAGTCCATGGCCAGGTGTTTATTAAACACCTGTTGCAGGTCGTTGTAGTCCGGTAGGATGGAGGTTAGGTCCAAGGGCTCTGGAGGGGTAGCAGGTGAAGAAGATGCGAGTTGTCTGGCGAGGAGGCAGGTAGAGGCACAGTTCGGGCTCCACTGGGTGATGGTGCCGGTGGTCCAGTCCACGGTGGGGTTGTGTTGGACCAGCCAGGGGTGACCCAAAACCAGTGGCGTGTCTGGGACGGTGAAGATGTTGAAATAGATGGTCTCATGGTGGTTGCCGGCGATGGTGAGGCGAAGAGGTGGAGTCCGGTGGGTGATGTGGGTCAGCAGTCGGCCATCGATGGCCCCGGT
>NW_018128563.1:31309-32041 GCF_001952655.1 Monopterus albus
AGTGGAATTTATTTACAGTGCCAATCAGTGCGAAAATATTTACAAGAATAGTAGAGTGGAGAAAAGACTGGGTGTTGATCAGCGGTGGCAGGAGTAGCAGTCAATGGAATGATGACGGGCCGGACTGCGGGTATTGGTGTCACTCCTGGACTGGTCGGGCAGGAGATGAGGATAGCTGAGGAGGGAATATCAGAGAGAAAGATACTGGAGACTGTGAAGGCGGGTGCTGGTGGAGCTGATGGTAACCAGGGTCCAGAGAAGAGGTCCGATTCGGAGGGAAACCAGAGACAGCGGGGCAGGACAGGAACTCGGGTAAGCGCAGAAAGGAAACAGAGAATAAACAACAACGGTAACATACATGGGGAGGCCTGAAGACAAAGAAAGAACTAGCAGGGGAGTGATCGGTAAGCAGCGTATAAATAAAGAAGGAGACTAACGAGGCGCAGCTGGAGAGAATCAGAGAATCGAGGCAGGTGTGTCTCATCGTGCAATCAGTGCAAGGGAGCTGGCTAGTGCGAGGAAAAGAAGAGAGGAAGGTGCCACCGGGCAAACCTGACAAGACTGAAAAGACATGAAAAAGAATGGTATTGATCAAGAGGAAGCAGTATAAATCCACAAAATGTCAAACTATTGCTTTAAACTTAGGATGAACCCTAAAACCAGTTGACACCTACAAAGAGCAGACAAACCATACATAACAGGTACAAAACCAACCTGGTTAGATTTAGGGAA
>NW_018128563.1:32071-33007 GCF_001952655.1 Monopterus albus
GCTACTGGTTTGAAATTGTAACTCTGAGGAGAGGTCAGTGTGTCTTAAGTCCAGAGGACAAAGCAACGCAAAAGAGTTCATTCACAGCATCTCTCGGTAGCAATTACACTGACTGAACTCTTAAGTGTGACAGCTGCAATGTGAGACCTCATGGCACGAGCCTGAGACAAAGCCACCACACACACTCTCATGTACAGAACTATGATCACTGTAATGGGAATGATGAAGATCAAAATAAGATTTGCAACTCACTTTGTTAAGTCCAAGTCTATCATACACTCCCCAACACGAGAATTATACCTGCCTGGTTGATTCAGGTTATCTTTAAACAGCACAATGAAGCAGAAGAGAGAAAAGAACCAACACACTGAAACACAGATTCTAACTCTTTTAGGAGTGACTTTGGTGGATTAATGCAGAGGATCACAAATGGCAATGTAGCGGTCAACTGATATGAGCACCATGATTCCTATTGAGGAAGACATAATAATGTAAGCTATAACACAATACAACAAACACACAATGTCACCGAGGTACCAGGGGGAAGCTGACAAAGAAATCTGACACAGCCAGAGAGAGGATGAGGAGGTTGGTGGGGGTGTGGAGCTGCCTGGAGAGGACAGACAGTAACATACTTATCATTATTTGTTGTATCAATTAGTATTTCAAAATATAAAAAATACAAATGACAGATTCAGAAGCATTAAAAAAAATTCACAATCATTTGGTTTTATACAGCTACAGTATAAAGTGATTAAATATGTGAGTACTTGAAGTGGGAGATGGAGATGATGACCAACATGTTGAGAGTTGCAGTGAGCAGAGAGATGGATGACAGTACAATGTAAATAAACACAGTGTCAGAGAGACAACGCTTTGGCTTCATACAGGAGGTGTTGAGTTGTGGAAAGCAGAGTTCAACTTCCTGCATCATCA
>NW_018128563.1:33069-35253 GCF_001952655.1 Monopterus albus
CTGTCGGGGCTCCCCGGCGCCCGCTGCCTCTCCTCCTCATTAAGTACCACTTGCCAGGATATATTGGATTCTATTGTCCCCTCTTCGACACAGACCAGCCAAGATGCAAGCAGTGCCCTTGCTGAACGCAAATGGAAGAAGGATAAACTTCATGTTTCTCTCCATCATTTCTGGGATTGTCTCTCTGACTATCAGAAGGTTGTAAAATCTGCCAAATCAAGCTACCTTTCCAACATTGTGGTCAATAATCATCATAAACCTCAGGTCTTGTTCAGTACAATTAATTCTGTTATCAACCCATGTAACCTTGCTTCTCATCCTGAGGCATCTGTAGCAGTATGTGAGGGTTTTCTTCAATATTGTACTGATAAAATCACTAGCATTAGGCAGTCCTCCACTTCTACTAATCCTGACCCATCTGATATTCCTCTGCATTCTGCTGTCTTTGATCAGTTTGAGCCTATATCCTTGCACCTGCTATCTGAACTGGTTCACCACATGAAAACATCTCACTGTTCTTTGGATTGTTTGCCAGCTAGACTGTTTAAAGATGTTTTTGACTCTGTTGGGCCTAGCTTTATGGCTCTAATTAATTTATGTTTAAGGACAGGCTCAGTTCCAGACACTTTCTAAAAAGCAATTGTCCAGCCTCTTCTCAAAAAGCCAAATTTTGACCCTTTAGTGTTCTCTAATTTTAGACCAGTGTCAAAATTATCTTTTATGTCCAAAGTTCTGGAGAAGACTGTTTTTATCCAACTGCAGTTTTTTGGACAGATAATGGCATTGAGGAGCAATTTCGATCTAGTTTTAAATCAAAACATAGTACTGAGTCTGAATTACTAAAAATCAGTAACGATATCCTGTTGGCTAGGGATGCTGGAAATTTGGTTTTATTGGCGCTTTTAGATCTCACTGCTGCCTTTGATACAGTGGATCATGAAGTCCTCTTATCTCGTTTGGAGCAGTGTGTAGGAATTCAAGGTACTGTTCTTAACTGGTTCAGATCTTATCTCACTAATAGAAGTTTTATTGTTAATATTGGTACCTGTTTGTCCTCCTCAACTATCCTTTCCTGTGTGGCCCCCAAGGATGTGTGCTTGGTCCCATTCTGTTCTGTTTGTACATGCTCCCACTGGGATCTATCTTAAGGAAATACAACCTTTCTTTTAATTGTTATGCTGATGACATTCAGATTTACTTACCGTTAAAGACATCAAGACGGTGTCATTACAGCTGACTGTCACAGACAGTCAAACAGCAAGTCTGTCAGACTTGAAATCATGGTTGGCACTTTTAATGTTAAATCAGCTACTGACCTCAGTACTTTTAAATCATTGCTTAAAACATATTTATTTGGTTTGGCTTTTAATACACAGTAGTCCTGATGCATTCCTTTTAATTTTTTTAACATATGTTAACTGTGTGTCTGTGTTATTGTGCTGTTTTATTTTTATTTGCACTGCTCTTATTTACTCTATTTTAGTCATTTATTGTGATTTTATTCTGCCATGTAAAGTACTTTGGTCAGCTGGATGTTTTTTTTTTAAGTGCTATATAAATAAATTTGATTTGATCTGTCCCACCAGGGACAAAGTCACACTATTGTTATGTAGCAGTACACAACAATAAAAGACGTCTATCGCTCTGTCTCTCATGCAGCCCTCAGACGCTCTGATCACTGTATGGTCCATCATATTCCAATGTACAGGCAGAAACTTAAAGCTGCGGAGCCTGTGGCCAAAACAGTGAAGAGCTGGACTGAGGATGGTAAGTCAGAGCTACAGGCCTGCTTTGACTGCACAGACTGGAGTGTATTTGAGACTGCAGCTACAGACCTGGACTAACTCACTGACACTGTCACATCTTATACAGCTTTTGTGAGGATGTGTGTGTGCCCAAAAAGTATTTCTGGACGTACAACAACAACAAGCCCTGGTTCACAGCAAGACTCAAGCAGCTTCATCATGCCAAAGAGGAGGCTTACAGAAGTGGGGACAGGACTCTAGCTATGATCACTGTAATGGGAATGATCAAGGTCAAAATAAGATCTGTAACTCGCCCTGTTAGTTACACATTCATTACTTAATTTCATCATTGAGTATTTTCATTTCATATGTATCTATGTGTAACGGTTATCATTACAATACATAATTATGCATATGTGGTACACCTCAAAAACGGTAT
>NW_018128564.1:0-5994 GCF_001952655.1 Monopterus albus
AACAGTGTTACAAGCTCACTTGTGTGACAAACATTTAGCTCAGTAACTCAGCTGCTGTCTCAGCCCTCGACACGTCCCATACATGCTGAACCACAGCCTGTACTGAAGAATGTCGAAATGATTTGCTCATGAACCAACCACAGCTGTTATGTCCTGTTGCCTGAGTTTGGTTGATGGTTTCACAGCTTTTAGCCCCTGTTAGCATTTTGATTTCAATACATTTATTGTCTCTTGGTCATTTCTTCTTTCTACTACTGTCATGATATAACATACAGTACTGCATATTTGTCACGATGTAATAGGTAAAAACAATTCCTGATTTCCTAAATTATCAGCTGTATGTAGCTGACAGCTTAATGTCATGCACTGCATGCATGTTGACAACCATCTTCCTGCTAGCTTGTACTGTAGTTTGAGGTACATATTGGTTACATCCACTATGTACTAGCACTTCATCCAAGCATGACCTGCATTCAGTACTCGAAATACTCGACAGTTAGAGGTGCAGACCTGGGGACATGGAGGTAACAGAACAATCAAACCTCCTGATATGTACAGAGGCCTGGCTGGTCCTAGCAAGTGAAAATCTCCCTCCCTCCCTCATGAACTATTTACTTCTAGAAAAAAGGATGATCACTTTGTGCCAGTGATAATTCCTATATTTTTCTTTTCAAACAATTGGCTTAGTTCATTCATCTATAAGTGGTTTATTTTAACTGCTTAAGTTATGAACGTTCAGTCTCAATACATATTTTAATAAAAAGCCAGGAAGTGTCAAATCCTGAACTTATAAATATCAAAAAAATGTCTGACAAGGCACCATTTATTTATAGAGGGTTTATAAGCTGTAATTAAATGTCCTCTTACTGGTGAAGAAATCATTTACTTGTTTTATAATCAATTATAAAGTAACTTTTTCCACTGCCAACAATCCCAACTTATGAAGATGTACAGCGGTGCATCTGAAGAGACATTGACTAAAACTGTGTAATGTATGAAAACATGAGCAAACAGAAATAGACAATAAATAGCTGCCTAATGTCAATTCAGTGCCACTGGATGATGTATGTGTTACATTTGTCAAAGTTTACACAGAAACATCCAAATATTTGCACAAAATGATAAGAAATTGCTGGAAAGAGGTTAAAATACAGTTGTAAAGCGCTTTGGCCAGCGCATAAATGCGCTATATAAATACAGTCCATTTACCATTTAACAGATCAGAAAGGCAGCGTTTGCTAAAAGACGTGAAACCACAGGTTGTAAATGTGAAAGAGAACTACACCAGGAGGAACCAAGTTGGTCTAGCTTCCTTCCTGTTTAAAATTCCTTCCTGCTCCTAAACTGTCACAGAAACAAAACTACAGAAGTATCATTAGCAGAATGTACTTAACCCTCTTTGCCTACTGGTTCCAGCTTCTCAGATGTGAGAGTTCATCCCTTTCTTTGTCACATATGAAGTGAAAGTATTTGGGTTTTGGTCTGTGGGTCAGATAAAACGAGCACTGTGAGGACATGGCCTTGGGTTTAGGCAACTTATGGACATTTTTCACTATTTCCTGACATTTTATAGTGAAATATGAATGACATAAGAATAAACAGGAGATTGGCTGCTAATGAAAATATCTGTAAGGTGTCTGTAGATTTACCTCCTTATCACCTCGCTATGCCCATGGACTTGGTAGTATGGGATTACAGGGTCTAGAAAGTAACACAGGAAGTAATATGATTAGTACTATGGGTAGAGTAATAGTGTTAAAGTAGCAACAGAAGCAGAAGCACAGCAAGTATTACTATTCAAGACAGACCAAAACTGTGGAAGAAGCACTAATAATAATAACAATAATAGAAAACATGAGAAAAATTTAAATGTGCATAACAAAATAATGCAAAATTGGAAGAAACAAAACTATAATGTAAGTTTGTACAAATGAAGATTAAATTAGTTTAGTAGATCTGTGAATTAGTGTGAAAACAGACATGAAATGATCTGGAGTTATTGTTTCAGTTAACTGATTGTTTATTAGTGAGAATGGACCTCTTTCTCCTTTTACCCCTTTCTCCATGACTTGGTTCCTCATCCTCGTCTTCTTCCTCTTTAGTGAACAGCTGCATTTAGGGTGAAGCTGTTTTACAGAAACAAAACTGGTTTGTGTTAGTGACCATCACGACCACTTCCCTACTAAAAAGTTGCTACGTTTGCTTCTGAAACAGGTTTGTAGTCATGATGACGCTGCTGCAACATGTATACATGATAACATTTTAGCAAAGTTAAAGCCATGCAAGTTAAAGCAGAGGTGTACTCAAAATCTTTACAAGTCAACAGCGTAAAACTACAGTACTCGATTACAAGTAACACGTCTGCATTTAAAAGTACACTTAAGTAAACATACATATTGTTAGTAAAGGGTTTATTCTATTATAAAGCCACGTCCGGTTCTTTCAAACCAGGAACTCCGAGGGACGACTCAGACCACTTGAGTATATAAAAAAGATAACCGTGCTGGTTTATTCAAAGAGTCACAGGCAAGAATTAACATTACAAGTCCAGAGATCTTCCAACCCCCAGGCTGCCCAAGCCAGGTCACAAAGATTCAACATGTTTGACATTCACACTCTTTTATATGTCTGACCAGCAGAGAGCAGCCCACCACTGTCAATACATAATGTGAGCTACAAGCACAGCAGCTCAAAACTGACTGGATCACAACAAATACTACATACAACATAAAAAATACCAGTTTTGTACAGTATACCCAACCCTTAGTCTTCCCATACAGAGCCTATACAAACCACTGCAGACACCAATGCCAGGACACACCACACAGTTAATGCTTCACCTTCACAAACATCAAACAATCAAATATATACCAAAGGTCTTTTTGAGAGTTTGGCACAGGTTCAGAGTCTGAATGTGAGTACTCTTACTTTTTTGTTGTAATTTTGTACTTGTGGCCTACTTGATACTTCTCCTTCAGTAAAGGGTCTTAGTACTTCTCCCACCACTGATTTTAATGGCACTGTACATTTGATTATAGCAACAAACCGGTTTCACAGCATTATTGGTGGGTACCTCCCTCCCACTGTGTGTGTGTGTGTGTGAATGGCGCTGTCAGCACAGCTTAGCCCGGTTTGGGCAGATAGATGGATAAAGACCAGTCGGTTTATGATCCGAGACAACGCACAGGTTTTCTAATCACTTCACCTGCACCACCATATCTTGCTTTTAGCTTCAAATACATTTGACTGGACATCAATGTACAATTTTCTCTCTTGCACTGCAGGTACTGTCACTTCACCACCATATGGTGACTGTTTCACCCATCACCTCTTTTACATGTTTCATTTGACTATAGGTTCCATTCATACTGTGCATGCAAACACCACCAGTACTAATGATCTCCAAATAAAAGCCCAGTCTGTGTGGTATTATGGTCGTTATTCAACCTTAATTAAAGACAGGCCTGCAGCTTCAATGACTGAATTCAATGCTAATTGTCTTTCTGCACCTGCAGAGATAATAGCTGTTGCATCTCTGTATCTCAGGATAATAAAGACCTGTTCAGTAAGCCATGTGATTGTCATCTCTTTTTTATTTTGTCAGTGATGGAGGGATGTTAAGGACAATGGAAGCCAAAGTGTGACCAGGACAGCAGACTCCAAAATGTGCCGGATTACAAGGGACTGCATCCCATTGTGCCAAGTCTAAAGCCAGACAGCTGGGACACGGTGTGCCTGTACCAGGTCTACACAACAATGTACCCGGTTTAAAACCAGATCACTGAGGTCACAGCCGGGTTTCTGAGGCTGCAGGAAGGTTACGGCGAGGACACAACCAAATCATCAAACAGAGGTGATGTTAGGTGGGAAAACTGTGGATTTTGGATATAACGTTCTTCATTTGAGCTTGAAATAAGGTGGAAAAGGGAGAAAAATCCTTCTAGAGGGCTTTTGTAAGACGCTGAACACTAACCTGACCAAATACACACATTTTGGGACTAGAGAATCTATGAAATACCCAAATTTTAGGATTCTTTTAGAAGACAAAGGACTGTTTTGGGTTCTATCAATATCACTTTATAGTTTTTGAATTCCACCAGGTAATAAATTGTTCCTGGCTTTATACATAAACACTGCAGTCTTATATATTTGCAAGGGAAGGAATGTAAACAACATTATAAGAACATGTCAGCAGTTCTACATTTGGACAGATTTCTTTTACCACAGAGCTACACTGTGGATTTAAAAGGAAGATGTAAAAGGCCACATGACCACGGGGAGCTGGTTTATGACATGTCACAGAAAAACAGGCTCACATTTTATTTTTTCCTGTTTCTCTCCCCAATCAGAACAACAGCTGCAGTCTGACTCAGCAGCTTCATGAAAATAAACATGGATCAGATACAATGGACGACATTTTTATCTACTGGCCAAATCTATTCCACTGTTAATCTGTGTTTAACGTCAGTTCTACGTAATAAGGGATTAAACTGTCGTGTCGTTCTTCATATTTATGGAGTTAGTTTATGTAAAAATGTTAGCAAAGACCATGTTCACAAACTGAAATAAATTCTCAACATCACTTTGGTCAGTGTACAGTTTGGTTTCAGAGCTGATGAACAGGAAAAGACAAAGCAAAAGTAATTCTTCATTAGACTATGAAACTGGAATCAGAACTTCTCTTTTTTGTGTGTCCAAGTAATACAACAGCAGCTTAACACGAGACAAGACAAACTCACTCCACTTCCCTAATATATTATAAAAACCCCAGAGTCCCTCACCAGTGAACAGTGCTCATGGTTTAGTCCTGTGACAGAAGACAAGGTGCTGAAGGTGTCATCATACAGTTTGTGTTGTGGCTTCAGAGATGGTGAAACAGCCCGAATCCATCGACACAAACCAACAGGAACCAGAGCGACTGACCGACTGGATGATTCTGCTGCCGCCAACACACTGAGCCAACAGCTACTGACCGTCTTCACATGATCCTGGAGACACATCTGGACTGTGAGGTCAGTCACATCTGTAGGTAGTTTTACATGGGGTGGTGGAGGGTGGCTGACATGGCTCTTGTTCATGTCTCATGTTTATCACAGAGAAAACAGACAAGAACTAAAACTTACTGCAGTGAGTGGAACGTTACTCCAGTCGCTCCCTGTGTCTGTTTACCCACATCGTCATCCTCTCCATCATGTTTTCTTTAATTTCCTTCATCTCTATGAGTCTCTCCAGCCCACACTCTCTCCTTTTCCGTCTTTCCCTTGTATCCTCCTCCCGTCTGGTCTTCTGCACTGAAACAGACACACACATCACCTTTGACAGTTCTTTTGTGCTCAGCAGTCGAGACATGACAGGATGGTTACAACACATCACACAGGAACAGCAAACGCACAGTGAGGTTTACATATTTAATGCCATCATGGTTAACATGTTCCCAGTCTGTGCTGGACTACACTCAGGGGTCAGTTTATTAGGTACACCTAGTTCACACCGAGTCAGTTTGATCCAACAGTCCAGCAGTAAATCCTCCTCCATGGATAATGTTGAGTTTGTGTTCAGACTGTTTCACTGTTGATTGACCTGTGTGGTCACTGTGGAGGCTGTGCTGCTGTTCACCTGTACTGTGTTGCACAGAGCTGTGGCTGGTATTTAGCCTAGCCTCTCTGACATTAATGAAGTGGACAAAATAAGGTTTAGCATAATGTGCATTCATGACTAATGTGACCTGGTTTGAGTTCAACTGTTATGGTTGGTTAAAACTGCTGGGAGTGAACACTGCTGTGCACATTTGGAGTAGTGATTTGAACAGCTTATGGTGATCTGAAAAAATCTTAGAAAAAATAACCGGACTTAGATTTCTAGATCGAAGACGTTTCACCTCTCATCCAAGAGGCTTCATCCGTTCTGACTGACTGGTGTTGAGCCGGAGATATTTATCTACAATCCTGTTTTGAGATCTCTGCCCAAACATGCCCACCAGGACAATAGGCGTCG
>NW_018128564.1:6188-8148 GCF_001952655.1 Monopterus albus
ATGATGTCTGAGGAGAAGAATCTGTTTCCTGATGTTTATCAGGTGAAGGTGGAGCCACCTGGTGGCAGAAACACGTTCCTCCAAACAGCGAACACCTTAAAATGTCCAGTGTTTCCAGAGACCACCAACCAGTAGGTTTGTCTCTAATCTGCCAGTCGACACCAGTGGTTGTAGTTCACAGAGTTTGTGGCGTTTGTCAGAAAAGCTTTTGGTCAGTGGTGAGTAACAAACAGGATGATGAACAGGATCAGGTGTTGTCATGACTGAATGAAGTCAGACTGGAGAGTTTCCTTCTTCCACCTGGAACTGTGACCTCCTGTGTTTCTGACTCTTCACCTGTGTCTCCTCTCACAGGACCAGATGATCTGCTGCATCCTGATGCTCAGCAGCCTGGTCTCCTCTGTCTGGGGTCAGTTTATTATCCACTAAGTGAGAAGAAATGATCCAGGTTGTCAGTCAGTGTGGTCCTCACTTTCCCTGTGTGTCTCCTCAACAGGAACATTTGTAGCGGAATGGTCAATAAGATCCTATCAGGCAGAGGAGAACGGAGACGTCACACTGGAGTGGACATTCAGAAGCAGAACTTGCAGCCCCTTTAAGTCTCTCTCTATCCTGTGTTACCAGTCAACTGTTCACAAAGACTCAGTCCTGTTCCATCTCTATAAGGGCGTCGAGGTCCCAGAGTCTCAGGATGAACAGTTTTCAGGACGAGTCCAGTGGGACACAGACGTCCTCAGAGAAGGACAACTCAGACTCCATGTGTCCAGACTCAGGACTGAGGACTCAGGCCTGTACTGGTGTCGTTTTAAGACAGGCCGTGGATTCAGCTCTGACAGGTGTCATCTCAGTGTCACAGGTAAGTAGACTCAGTAGTTTTCATGGGGGAGTCAGTTTTGTCCAGACTGTGCTGCTGAACTCGACCTGATGGACTGAGGCTGCTGAGCATTGTGGGATTGTTACCATGATGTTTCCAACAACAATCACACACATGCTGCACATGGCAACACACATCAGGAGGTTCAAGGCCAGACTGTCCAGGTGTTACATCTGGACATGAACAGGTATCAACAGGTGTTTTTGTCTTTTACAGCAGCTGGTGATGAACACAAACCTCGGACACTAACTGTGAGACGACAACCAGAGAGTCTTGGACGGACCAGCCTCTACACTGGACTGATAACAGCAGCAGCAGCTCTACTGTGTGTCTGTGTTGTCCTCTTGGCTTTCTGTCTTGTTTTCAAAAATGAACTGAAAACTAACAGAAGTCCACATATAGTGTGTTTCTATGAGAGACGACGGGCAGGAAGTAATCGCAGTATGGATGACCCACCTAGCTTTTAAACCCAATACTCAGAGTCCAGACCTCTGTCCCTCCATCATCTGTTTCAGTGTCAACAACCTAACATGTGATATGAAACACGTTTTGTAGGAGATCATGGGGGTTAAAGGGTTAGAGTAAGACTTGTTGTTATAGTTGTAGTTTGTAGGTTTATTTAAGGTCATTTCAGTCATAACTGCTATATTTGATTTATTTATATTTTATATTTGTTATATAGTATTTCATTTGATTTTAATGTTTGTTACCTTACTTCAATTTATGCATCAGTACTGCTGTGAACAAGGCTGACGTAACCTGTCATGTATAAGACTGACTGTAAGATGACTCTGGCATCCTAGAGTCAGACTTAGTGCAGAGACATCTGGACAGTGACTGAGCCGTGTGTCCACCTCGACTTCTGCTGCTGTGTCGTCCTGTTCAAAGCTCCGTCCAGCAGCTCTATGTGAGCGAGGAGCTCGACTCCCTGAGCTTCATGGACCGACAGCCGGTGTCTGAGCTGAGGAAGACTGTCTGCAGACTGCACGTCATCCTGCCTTCATCACAGAGGCTTCATGTGCCGTTCAAAGGTTCTCTGCTCTTTAGACTGGGAGACCTGGAAACTGTCACTACTGTTTCTCTTCT
>NW_018128564.1:9227-19243 GCF_001952655.1 Monopterus albus
ACAGGGTGGCCGGGCGCATCCTTAGAGATAGGGTGAGGAGCTCAGTCACCTGGGAGGAGCTCAGAGTAGAACTGCTGCTCCTCCACATCGAGAGGAGCCAGCTGAGGTGGCTCGGGCATCTGTTTCGGATGCCTCCTGGGCGTCTTCCTAGGAAGGTGTTCCGGGGCATGTCCCACCGGGAGGAGGCCCTGAGGAAGACCCAGGACACGCTGGAGGGATAGTTCTCTCTCGTCTTCTCTTCTTGTGCTTTCAACTAAAGATTTCAGGCATTTTCAGGGCAATCCTTCAGCATCCATAAAAATCTTTAATCGAGATCTATTTCATAGATGACTTGCAAATAATTTTTAGTTTTGATTTAAATTTTCCATACATCCCATTTTTTTCTGATTTTGAGTTGCAACTATTACACAAACATATTTCTGCTGATACACAGATGGATTGGCAGCCAAAGCAGGCACAGGCCAAAGAAATGACTAAAGACAGAAAAAATAACTACAAAAATATGCAAAGACAACAAAAGGAGGCATGAGACAAATATAAAGAGACAAAAAGTTCATAGTAATATGCTAATCTTAACACTGTTTCTCTAATGCACTCATTCAAGTGTAATGAACAATGTGCCCTGAGGGCCATTTCCATAGAGCTGCTTTTAAATATACTATCTCGATTTATTTTGCAACAGAAACAATTTACTGACTGGAAAACAAATGAAAATAAGTTTTAGCTGTTTATCATAAGTCTTTAATTTACAACTTCAGAAATCTTACTTCCACAAAAGGCAAATCATTGTTAAGGTAAAACAATTTGACTTCCTGTCTTCTCAGCTTTTACTGCCTACTTGACTTATTTTCCCTTTTGATGAGTTTCTGACGCCCCCATCTGGACCTGGTGGAAGCTACACCAGTATAGAAAAACAAGTGATTAAGTTCATCTTCACATGTTGCTGCTCTCTCTCTCAAAAAACAAACTGTGGATCACTGGTCAATGAATAAAACCAGAGCTGGACTTTCTCTCCTTTTCATGAGAACAGCAGCTTTTGTCTAATTTTCAAAGCAAGCTACAAACATAGAGGCATGTAAATGTCACTTTAACCAGTAAACACGGGACATGCCACATCTTGCAGCTCCAGATGTTTCAGACAGCAGCAGAAAACCAATAATACTTCAGATTGTGCAAAGTGCTTACAACCGCCTTTTATTACTTCCACCCTGTAAAGGCATGTGTGGCAGGAAACTGTGCTAAAAGTGCAGTCACAGCGTTAAAGGGAAGAGGCACACTAGCATTTTCATTAAGACAGTGGACTCACCACAGCAGCTGCCCAACAGTTTAATGGATTTCCCAAACGGACACAAACAGTCTGATTTGAAACTGGTTTCCATACTGGAAATATACAAATAAGTAGAAAAGAAAAAACAGTCCTTTTATCTTATTGAAGCAGCTCATTCTCATTATTTTAAATTAAGAGAATGGAAAACCAATTTAGTGCAGGACAAAAGTCGCTTATTTTACATTTATGTACACATTTTATTTACATCTTTTAAAATCAGGGAAGACAGCAGAAGGCAGGGTGAGGAATGGTTTCTATGAATGTAGCTATCACTTCATGTCATCAATGGGGGAGAACACGATCAGCTTTGGAAGGCTGTACTCCTGCTTCTCTGGTGTTGAGGGTGTGTCCAGTGCCTCCAGGTCCAGTGAGAAGACCTTGTTTGTGGCCTCCACGGATGCTGCAGGCTCCATTAGCCAGTCCCTGTCTAAACCAGACACAGCGTGATCCGACAGAAGGCACGCGGGTGTCCTCTTCCTGTTTTCCATGAAGGAGCCGTCATTGCACACCCGCTCTATCTGACATGTGGTTAATGGCGACTGCTTCGCCTCAGTCTTCAGGGAAGGTATGAGGAGCTCGTCCTCACTCTTGACATCCACGGCTTCGTCATCGAGGCTCAGCAGACTGTCGTAGCTCGACATTTCAGGCAATGTTTCACAGTTGAGGCTGAACTGGACCGCACTGCTGCCTGTGCCACTAGGGCTGTCAGGAGCCTCAGCACTGATGGTGTCCCATGACAGAGTGGAGTGGAGTAAGACCCCCTGCTTGCAGACGGGGGGGCTGCTGTGGCTGATAGAGTAGGAGACACTCTGGGAGGGAGCACTGGGGCTCAGGAGAGTGAGGTGGCTCACAATGCTGTCGGTCACTTGGGTTTTCTCCGCTTCATCTTCCTCAAGCGCCTTCTGCCAGGAGCTTTTCACATCTGCAACTTGGGAAAACAGAAAGGGGGCGACTCATTTTACCCACTCCAAGGAACACCATGATGGACCTCCCTCAGTGTTTTAGGCAAGATTTCACAAATGAACAAACATGAAGAGAGAAGATTAACTTACTCAAGCTCTCAGGTGTGCGTGGCAGCTGCTTCCTAGTAGAGAAAGGATCTTTGTGAAGAGAGTTGAGAAGGACCTCCAAGTCCAGACTTTTGACTCTGCCCTCTGTGGGAGTGGTTGTAGTTACAGCATCTGCAAACTAACACACACACACACACACACACACACACACATCAGGACTGAAATCCTTACCTTAGTTGTGCGTCTCACCGTCATTTCTCAACTCATTCCAGACTCAGAAATAGTCATACTGCTTTAATAAAATGCAGCAAGGACTGTTAAACTATTCATCAGATTCAACCTTAACTGTGACAAGACACATTTACATTTCCTAAGCTCCTGTGCTGCAGCCTTTGATGCTTCCATTAGTGTCAGAGGCATCGCTTTACCTGATCAGCTAGGTTGTCATACTCCATGTCCAATATTTCAGTCTCGATCCTCATGGAAGCCCCCTTTGGTGGAACACGAGTCACCGTCCTCACACTGGCCTAAAAACGGAAATAAAAGGGTGAAATACAGATTATCAAAGGAACTACAAAGAAATGACAAGGTGGAGTGAATCTAAAAAATGGGTTTGGCTCAGAATCAGATGTTCTATGAAGTAACACCAACCTGAAGAGGGGCTACAGGCGGAGCCTTCACAGGAGGGGACGGAGGCGTTTCAAAAAGCCAGTCGAGAGAGGTGTTCGCCCGTGATGATGCTTGACTGGAGACAACAGGGTCTTCACTCTTCTCAGCTGTTGCAGGGTAATAACTGTTTCATGAAGACAAAGACTTCGTTATTGAAAGCACATTCTCACCATCATGTATGATTAAAGCCCTGTAGAATTAAACAATGTCTGCTCCGTATCTGTCCGTGGCGATTTCCCTCAATTCGCCGCGGTCATCAGAGAGCATGGATGCTGTAGGGAGGACTAGTGACGGACAGAGCACTGCTCAGGACTGCCCAGGTATCTGCCTCCCAGCACAAGGCAAACACAGATTATGTTACCTTTCCACGATAGGATAACTGGGGCTGACGCCGCCCTGTGATTTACTCTCTGCCGGCTTCTCCTCTGAAACATTGCAGATTAGAAACCAAGTTGCTACATCCATCAAAATATATGAACTGCAATATAACCTGATTCTGCTCACCAGGAAGTTTAGCTGGATACTGGGAGAAAACACAACTTCTGTTACAAGCTTCAGACGCCGGTTCAAATGACAGAGGAGCCATTGGTGAGAGGAAGCCAAGAGCCTAAAAACAGATAAAAATCTAACTTTGCTGCTGCACAATGAAAGAGAGAGAGGGAAAAATAAATAAATCACTGATTTGGAATGCCCTCGGATTAAACTGGTTCAAAACCCCAAGGACCACTCACAGGATCTTCATTCAGAAAAGAGATTAGGGGTGTGTCCTTCAGGATGTCCTTCCACTTCCTGTCCCACTCAGCGTCCAACTTTAGGATGCTACTCCTAACCTCAGGAATTTCTTCCTTTGAAATCTTCTGTCTGAGGGTATAAAAAAATAAGGTTAATAAACTGCTACTCATGTTACCTTCACTTTCATGTAGCACCACAACACTGTCCTACTGTTGCACCACTATCACAGCATGCCAGACAGGCTAGAGAGTGAGCGTGGGTTCAAGTATACCTGAGGAGGCGGAGGTCCTGCAGCACGTGGGTCATTTGCTGACATCTCTCTTGCAGCTGCTCAGGACTGAGCTGGGGCCTGGGGGCATGAGCGACTCGACGGCGATTCTCACTCAGGAGCTGCAGCGCGTGATTCATCAGCTCCAGCACACACAGGACGTTCAGCTGACCAGCCTCATACACATTCCCTGAACTCAACTGCACAAAACACAGGCTGCGGTGAGATCACTCAAAGTGATCACTTATAAAACAATACTGCTGTATTTATGCTTGGATTGAAATTCTGTTTAGTTCTTGTAGCCACACTCTTAAATCCATGTCTACAATATTGGCCTTCACATCATTTCCATCACAAATCTTAAATTTAAATCCATGTCTGCCATATTGGCATTCACATCATTTCCATCACAAATCTTAACATTTGATAGGGTGAAGAACACTGTGCTCTCAAACACACCAGTGATGCTTTCTGGCCTCACATAATACTGAAAGTTCTACTACACTTTATGCCAAACAAGCCAACAGATACAAACATAATCGCTATGTGTTAGAATTAACAGAACGGACTGAGCAGTTAATGTCACCTGATGTGGAAGCTGTTCAATTCTCTCCAGGAGAGTCCGAGGAAGCCTGAGGACTCGATCTGTCCCGTCCAGGATGTACTGGTCTGCATCCCCTTTCAAAACACTTTCCACTGCATTCTGGTTCTCCTTGGTAGTCGACAGCATTTCATCAATGGTTGACCACAAGGTGCGCACCTTAGGACAACCAAGTATTTTTGTTAGCTCCCATTCTAAAACTTGTCTGAAGTTTAGAATGTAATACTGTAATTTCTGGACTATAAGCCACCCCCACTAAATGTGTTTTGGTTAGCCATGCTGCTCACATAGCCTATACTACGTTAAAACCAGTTTCTACCACCACTGTGTTGGCATTGATAGAAAAACAGTAACACACACTCAAGGTGTGTCTTTATGGTGCGTTAACTGTGGCCCAAATTTGACAGAACAGCAGCGAGTGCTCATGCTAACCAGGTAAACAAAAGTGTCTGAGGCTGCAGTGAATGAAGAGGGCTGCATTTTTTCCACCTCTGAATCTCAGTCTAAACACAGCCTTAATCTGGAAAGCCAGGCAGGAAGCTTTCAATCAGCACTGCTACAATGGCTTTTTGATAACTGCCAAGTACAGATCACATCTTATATAATATCAAATACCTTCTGGGTCTTCTCTGCTAGAGATGCTCCTTCCTGTGCAAAACCACTGCTATAACACCTGAAAAGGTCGACAGATTAAACAAAGAGGACAAAGCGGATCAGTCAGAAGGACACAGAGAAACAAAGAGGCATACGTACTTGAGAAGCTCATCATACTTGGCGCCCTCCGCTCTGATGTCTCTCATGGACTTCACCAGAAGCCTTGAAAACAGGAAAAAGAGAAAAAGAACAGTTAGACAATAGTAAACCAACAGCACAGCTGCAAGTTACTTCCACCTACTCTGCAAAAATAACATCAAATAAATACTGTATGTTCACAGCAGCTTGATGCTTAGTAATGCAAACTCTGATCATCTCCTACATCGGTTTAATTTGAAAACCCCGTCCTGCAGCCACCAGCACACCTTGTTAACCACTGGTTTACTAATTAGTGCACACAGATGGGTGGGGCTTGAAACAAAATGTTAATCACAAACAACATTAAGAGCAGCATATTTAATGACCATCTTTAAGCAAAATGCCTCTGGGGAAAAGGTAAATTTCAGCAGTAAAGAATCATTTTCAACAAGGTAAAGGCATCCAAAGTAAATTTCAGCAGTAGAGCATCATTTTCAACAAGGTAAAGGCATCCAGTATAACAACACACAGGAGCAGAATAAGAACAAAGAAATAAACAACTCAGACTAGCAACTATTACACAAGCACAATTAACCCTGTTGACACTCTTCACAATAATGCACAACACTACGTTTAACAGCAATGCTGTTGCTTTTGCTGAATCTAGAAAACTGCTGTTTTCCCCTTCCATTTGAATATCGTATAGTTATTTTTGTGAAACAGTAATAATGATTTGTTATATTTGCCAAACACTACTGAACAGGTGCCATTTTTGTTAATGCCAGATTCACTGATGTAAATATGAAACAGTAATTAGCTGTCCAGCTGCCAGTGGAATACCAAGGACTTACTGGGCTCGCCTCTGGTACTCGTGGAGGAAACGATCCTGAGCCACTGCAGTTTTCAAAAACCTGGTACTGATCAGATCGAGTCTCTTCACAGCCATGTCTAGGGAGGAAGCTGGTATCGCTGCAGCCTCAGGAACCCAGCTATCATCTGATGAAGACAATATTCAAGACTGATTGCTAGTTCTCCACGTTCCAGCTCCATGACAAATTAAATTAAATGGTGGTGTCTGAAAAGCCACTTCTGTGTCATTCTACGCTTTAGGATTGTGTTCAAATTATGAACAAGGGCTACTGGTACTGAAAAAAGACAGGATCTCCTATCTAGACCTACCTGTGCTGAAGGTCTTCATTTCCTGCAGCATGACATGGTTGGCCAAATGAAGCATCAAGGTGACAAACTTGGGGCCTCCAGGGGAGAGGAACAGAGATGCCACCACTCTGGATCCTGTGCCTGCAGTTTCATCCTACACACAACAAATGATGCAGCACACTAAACAACTGAACCTGTGTTTGTGAATTAAAAAGTATTTCCTTCACATTTTAGATGTTAGCCTTGAAATGACTAAGAGGAAAGTGAAGGTGATGACATGCAATCAAAGGTAGATTCAAACCAGGGCTTCTGCTTTTTTGATGTGCATCTTAGTCCATCATTACATCCCAACACTTTCCTTATGTGCACATTTTGTGCTTTTTGTCATGCAAAAACTGCACACAAATCTCTATGGAAAGCATGTGAGAAAAACAGGCAAGTAGGGAGCAAACAAGGATAAAATGAAAGCCTGTAGGAATGCAGGTCTCAATTTCTCATTTGTGAGGATGTAACTGGAGTATCTGGGAAACGCACTGGAGAATAGTGAAATATTCTTACCATTATTTCACGCAGCCAAGCGCAGGTAACTTTACGAAACTCAACATCTGCTTTGGGGTTCAAAACCGGCCAGCAATTTCTAATCACAAGAATAAGCAGTGTGACGTTTATAACAGTGGCTCGAAGACACGTTTATACAGGAATAGCAATTGTTAATCGTGTCTTAATTTACCTGTATGCTTCATGAAATCGCGTCTTGTTGAGTTTCTCTAACAGGAAACGGGTTACTATGTAGAAAGCATCTTTGTTTGGTTTATCAAACATATTCCTATTGAACATAAAACAGTAGTTAGAACCACGTTTAAAGACTATTGTAACGTTACATCACAACTTAACGGTAGCTTAAAGTACTTGGACAATGACTGGTAAACTAGCTAATATCAGTTATTAACCTGGCAACGTTATGAACAATAAACTCACGATCCCAAGTTGATGTGTTTAGCATTTACGCTAACTTTGCCGGAGACTGACGACGTTGCCGTGTCCGGTTGAAATCCCAGCCCCAGAAGTGCAAACCACAAATATCTCCCATTCTTTTCCTGCAACAACGCCGGGTTCGTCATTATTGAGAGATATAAGAAATGCCGTCAGAATGTCCGGAGCTGACTGCTCGAAACGCCGGCAGCCTAGGCCGCAAGCTTAGGCCTGGACATAAAAACACGAACCGCCAATTTTTTGCACCAAACACCCGGAAGTGGTAATAAATACTTCCGGTGATCAACCGACCATTCTTCTTCTACCCCTCTGGCGGCTGGCAAAACCTTCTGGATAGGAGCATGGCTCAAGAAAACTTATCTAACAACCTTTTTAAACTAAAAGACAGAACAAATGACTGCTTCCCTGAGTTTATTTGTAATGTATTATATATGCTAAATCTGATGTTTCCTTAACCTTGCATTTTTAATGTCTCTCTTGATATCTTGGGCATTCCTTAAATACATTCTATTGTTTCGTTCAAACCACAATAATCTAATTTCCCAATAATGTTTGATCATTGAAACAATGTACTAATTAGTCTGGTTTGTTCATATCTCAGTCTTGAAATGATATCTTCCTCTATATTTGACTTTTAAACAGTTACTTTCCAAGACAGAGGTGGCCCCTCTTATTTTTAATTTGATGTTTAATAAGATAAACTGGTTCTACACTATCCCACCAATAGTAGTAGTGGAAGACAAGCTTTTCAAGATTTGAAAATTACTGTTTTAGTAAACAGAAAGCACAATAAATAGTTTTTATAGAAAGTCAGGTCAAAGTCAGGCCCCTCACCAGAGCTGTTTTTCTCCTGTTCACTTTATTTCCATGGCAGTGGGAAATCATATTGAACGTTGGAGACTAGAAATAGACTTGACTTTATATTGTGTCATTAATATTTCATACACACTAATAAGCCATTATTGCATGCATTCAACTTCAATTTGCCAAATTTGGTAAAGGAGCGTAGTAATAAAACACACACAGGCAGTATGACTATTTTTGTTCAGGCGACCAGTGTAGTTTAGCACCAGAGTGGCCAAGGCAAGGTGTAATCTACCTTAGTGATGGCCCTTTGACACCCGAGGCTCCAACACATGTACGGTAGCTCATAAAGCAATTGTTTCAAACCACTGTGCCAAGGCGTGTTTCGGTCATGTGACTAGTGACGTTTGAATCACTTGAGTGACGTCCGAAGCAGTTGGGTTCGTCGGACGTCAGGTGAATCAGCTGGGTATAAGGGTAATCGCTATATAGCTGTAAACAGATATAACTTCTAACAATTATTGATAAACGTATAACTTTTTATTATGTACGATATGTGGACAAATGAAGTCAAACGTGGTATATAAAATGTGTAACTACAGTGTTAAACTGGGGTCTTGCCTGTAGCTGTAGACAAGAGGTGTGAGTTTTTCTCATATTTATAACTACTTGTCATTACTGGTTATCATACCCTCTTATTAGAAGCCGCTGTTAGTTTTAAACTTGCCACAGAGCTTTTTGCCAGTACAGTTACAGAAATATGGATATTATTCTTCTGTTATTTCTCCCTCTGGCTATTTTCTGGCCGTGTGGGGTGGGGGTGGGGGTATCAGTATCAAAGCAAAGTGTGGGATGTTACATAGAGTTTAAAGAAAGCTGTCCTAATGCTGAAGCATACTGTGTTGATACTTATCGTTTAGTCTCCAGTGGTTTGTATCCCATCAGCACATAATTATGCATTTTAAATCATATTGTTTGTTGATGCACTGTCCCCGCTGTTTGTCCTCATCTTTGTCCTCCATTGTTTTTAACGCTATGTGATTAAAGCTATTTTCCAAAACAGGGACAATAAATTTCTTGCAAAAGAAAAAAAAAAAAGTCCGGTGAATCATCTGATTGGTTCGGTTTATCATGTGAATCACTTTGGATCGAGTGTGTTCAGAGACAGGATATCCCTATTTAGTGGTGTTCATTTGAATCTGTCTTTGCAGAGCAGGTTGGTTTGTTGCTGTTGTTGTGTTAGTTATTGCTTTGAGAGTTAGTAGAGTTGTAGCAGATTGTGTATTTAGTGGAGAATCACTGTAGATAGAGAGATAGATTAATAGATAGATATAGTAAGTTAGAGAGAAATAGATACATATAGTCCTAAATAACATTAGATATAAATAAGATATATACCTATATAGATAAGATATATATATAGATATATTTCATATATAGTTACCCAAACCTCTATGAATTATCCAAGCATTTCCTGTGTACCCCAGCCTCATCTGTGCCATGTGAACGGGTTTTTTCCAAGGCTGGGGAAATAGTCTGTAAAAGGAGAAACCGCTTGTGTCTAAACACTGTGGATTTATTTCTCAATAAAAACTCATAAACAGTTACACAAACACACCCTCTTTACCCACATACCCATGAACCTCTTTACCAATGAACCCCAAAACACACCTTGCCAAGGTTCATACTATAATCTGTATTTGCACCAGTCCCATGTGAAAA